>NC_058132.1:515698586-515737259 GCF_016433145.1 Gracilinanus agilis
CTTGACTCTTTGGCATCCTGCCTGGCAATGGGTGTGAGAGATTGAGAGGAGAGGATCCCTTGGTTTTGCATACTCATACGTCGCCCCATGTGTGCCAAAAGCAAAGACCCTCGACGACTCCCATTCTCCCTGCCAGGGATCTTCTCATCATCAGTAAAGACAGAGTCTAGGCCGTCTTGACTCTTGAGTGTAAAGTTTCCATAGCTGTACCTTCTCTTGGCCGAGTTGCCACTGGGACCATAGTTAATGCTAAGGAAAGACTGGGCATCACCCCCAATGGAAAAAATAGAAAGCAATATTAGAAACAAATCTTATAGAATGATAAAACCATCCTTATTCCAGGTTGCCTCTTTCTCATTATTCTCTGGGAAAAGCTTTTGCCCCTGAGCATTACCCCTTCTCCTTGCCTCAAATTTAATCTGCCAAATAACTTCATTCTTTCATTTATTTTTGTTCCAAGTTATGTTCCAGGCTCCGATAACCCACAGGTCCAGCATTTCTGTGGGTGTGAGTAGTCCCCCTCACTTCCACATAACATCATGATTCCTTTACAACAGTGTGGCTACTTCTTGTCATCAAGATTATACTTCAATCCTAACTAGTTTGGAAGAACCTTGAAGGGTTAGAGCTCTACTTTAGTTCCATTCAAGTAAATAAACACTTATTAAGCACCTACTATATACAAGGTGAGATGCAGTGTAGTACTGGGAATAGAGAGTTAGTCTCAGAGTCAGGAAGATTCACATTTGAGTCCTTCTTCTGACTTCTGGCTATGTTATCTTGGGCAAGTCCCTTAACCTCTCAGTGCCTTAAGCAATTCTCTGAGGAAATAACCTTTTAGATAAGTTGCCAATATGCATCAGGGAAGGAAGTTTTCCCACAAGAAAAACAAACAGGAGTTGGCATTCTGCTGGGGCTGGCCTCAAGGAGCTTCCATACAAGAGCCTGGGCTCTTCTCCATGCCACAATGAGGCATCAGAAACTAGACACAGCTGAGAGGAACCAGAGGGGCCATCAAATCCAATCCTTTGATTCCTGGCAAAATTCTACAATGTATTATTAAGAAGATGGTTAGTAAACATGTAGAAAATGAAGCGCTGATCAAAGAGTCAACATAACTTCATCTACATGTCAGGCTAACCTCTTTTCCTCTTTAGAGTAGATTACTAGGAGGGGTGTGTTGGAGCAAGCTGAGAGCCGATAGTTAAATTTTCAGTGTGAGCATTTATACTTAGAAAATGCTACAGTGGTATCAGTTTGACTTACTGTTTTGTTGACGGTCTAAATTAAAAAAAAATGATAGGAAAAAGGTTAACAATTCAGATTAAAGTATGTACTGTGCATTTTCCCCCAAGAGAACTGGTTGTTAAATATTTACCAATATACTCTTGATGCTATATTAGAGGAATGCTCTGATTATAATTTACCTAGATTTTAACAAAATATTTAACAGAATTGTACAGGTGAGAAAAACCAAAGGGTACGGACACAATAGAACACCATTAATGATTAAAAGTTGAGGTAACTGATGGAATAATGATAATAATAATGATGGATACAATTTATATAGCACTTGAAGCCTTGCAAAATGTTTATATATGTATTCTCATTTGATCTTCATATCGATCCTGGAAAGTAGGCTCTATTATGATCCCCATTTTACCCAGAAAGAAACTAAGACTGAAAGACATTAAATGACTTATCTAGGGTCACATAGCTAGCTAGTAAGTATCAGAAGTGGGATTGAAAATAAGATTTCATGACTCTAATTCTCTATCCCAGGGTTCTTAATTTTTGTGTGTGTCCTGGACCCATTATAGCTCTGAGGAAGACTATGAACCCTTTCTCAGAATAATGATTTTAAATAATTGAAGAAAATGCTAAATTTCAGTTAGAGATGAGCAAAAATAGAAAGGTGATTTTCTCCCATTCAAGTTCAAGGACCTTCCAGAAATCTAGCCATGGAATCCAAGTTCAGAAATCCTTTTTCAGGGGACAGAACCAATATGGCATGATAAAATTAGCATCCTTGCCAAGCTTTTCCAGCAAATTCCTCTAAACAACTTAAAGAATGTGCCAAACCAAAATCTGAGAGGGAAAGTCAACAAAAAGTCACAGTGAATCATTTTTTCCAACCCTTATCAGCTTAGGAAGACAGAAAAAGGTCTAAAGACATTGGGATGGGGACTGGTTGGGAAACATGAAAGAAGTGGCACTATACTGACTGTGGGCTGTGGTAGCTCCAGTGGGCACTGGGAGCAGTCAAGCACCCAGGGTCAGTAAAGGGACTAAACACCTGATAAGAAGGGGATCCCAGGGACACCTATAATGCCCCTGTGAGAAGGAAAAGGTTCTGTATGGTAGCATTATCCAGTTCTAGATTGAGGTTCCAGGATAGAAAGGAATGTCCCTGCCATGAAGGAGCAAGAGGGTCCTACCTATGAAAGGATCAGAGAAGCATAAAAGATTGAGGTTCCAGGAAGAGAGGGAAGAAGGAAAGAAGGAAGGAAGGAAGGAAGGAAGGAAGGAAGGAAGGAAGGAAGGAAGGAAGGAAGGAAGGAAGGAAGGAAGGGAAGAAGGAAGGAGGAGGGAATGAAGTATTAAAAACCAACTCTGTGCCAGGCACTATCCTAACTGCTTTACAAATATTATCTTATTTGATTGTGACAATAATCTCGGGAGGTAGCTGCTAGTATTTATAAAAATGAAGAGAATGGTCAAAGATCTTCTGAGCAAATTGACTTTATAGTGAGAGTTTGAGGTCACAATGATGAAAATATATAGATGCAACCAGTATGTTCTGAGATCCGAGCTTCAATGAAGACAAGCATTTATATTATGTGCAAGGTAAGCAGATGGTTTTTCCTTCTGGGCCCCTTTTGGGTTAGGACACGTTTTGCTCCCTCTCTTTTATAACACACCCCTGTGCCTTAGAGAAGGCCGGAGATAAGAATTATAAGACTATCACATGCATATATACATACACACATATATATAATTATTCACTATTATAATATAATTTTTATGATTTATGGTAACTTTCAGTTATTCAACCTAATAACTGGGACGATCACTATTAAACCAGCAGTTACAACTTAAAAATTAATTAAGAATCAATCAGAGAAAAGAACTGAATTTGAAAGGATTTTGGATTTAATCATAATTTTACAACTCAAAGTTTTTTTTTCAACGACAAACAAAGCTGTGTTCCCTCTTTTTCTTTCTATTTCACATTACTATGAAATAACACCTGGCTTAGAGTCAGGAAGACCTGAAGTCAAATCCATTCTCAGACACCAGCTGTGTAACTCTGGACAAGTTATTTAACCTCTGTTTGCCTCAGTTTCCATATCAGTAAAATGGATTAATAATAGAACCTATCTCCTAGCGTTGTTGTGAAGAACAAATTAATAATAATCATAAAGCACTTAGCATGTTGCATGGCACATAGCAGGCACTCTATATATCTATATCTATATCTATATCTATATCTACATCTATGCATATACCTATATCTATACCGATATTTATACATATATATGTATGTGTGTGTTAGCTATTAACAATATTGAATATGATGCTATTAGATAGTTCTCTGATCTCTCCTAGAGGGTTTTAAAAGTTTCATTTAAGGTTTTTTTCAATGGATTCTACTTGGTGAATATTCATTACTTTTCATGAGGAAAATACTTATTCTAAAATGCAAAAGATGCTATCTTTGTAAAGGAGGCCTTTGTGAGTCTGACCAGTCCTCCAGCCCAAACTCCAGCTGTTGGATTAAGTCTTTGCCTATCTATGATCCTTGCTTATTTCTCTTTGGTCTTACTAGTTAGGACCATGGATAGGTGTAATTTGTTTTCTCAATTCACTTCTTCTTTCAATTACAGTTGATAAATGACTTTTCCCTTTGCCCAGGTAAGGCAGATTATATGACAGATTTAAACTGTTTTTGTACCAGAAAAGATGAAAAGTCAAAGATTAAAATTTTAAGATACTCAAAATATTTTTTGTTAAAAATGGAGTATTCATGGGATCTGAGAGGGGCTTTAGGCAAAACTGAACTATTCTAAAATAATTCTGGAGCTGGCATCTAAGTACCATAGAATGATAGCATCTAGTCAAGCTAGTCAAATCAATTCATTTTACAAGTGAGGAAACTGAGGCTGAGATTCAGTCATTCAATCCGGTTAAGACAGCTAAACAAGTTTGACAAGTTCCTTTAAAAAAATGTCTCCTCCTATCTCTTTCTCTGCTTTCCTCTACTCCCAGGCTCCACTGATTGCTAACTTACTGGCTAATGACTGGAACAGAATAACAAGTGTGGCAAACGGCAGTATCCATCCTCTTCACAAAAGGATTGATGGTTGTTCTTTAAGCCTCAAGTTAAGAGAATCCATCTTTGGATGCTTTTAACAGCCAGTAATTAACTTTAAGCACCCTGAAATAGTTCCCCTGGGTTCTATAACTTACTCAGAATCTACTGGGCTATTATGTTGGATTCTCCTTCATACTTCCACCTCCACCCTACAAAATCCTTTATTGTACATTATAATGAGTGTGAAGGATATTTTTGACCAAACATTAAGGACCAGGGAAATACTTTGAATTTCTTGTAGACACCATGAATTCCAATTCTCAGTACTTGACATTCTATTCCTTTCTATGTTCTTTGACTTTCCTAAAAAAAAAACAAAAACCAAAACAAAACAAAATCAGCATTACTTCTCAAAATATGCCATATCTCTTTAAAACTATAGATTTAAAAAAAAAGTCATTCTCACTCCTGGAAAACAACTCTCAAGTTCAGGCTCTATTGATGGTGTGCTGGTAATATCGTTTCTGTACATGCACACATATTATGTTGTAATTGAAAAGCATCAAAGTGAATGGCCATCTGTGGTGGACTCTACTTACTGTGTTCTGGAAATTAATGATGCCTTTATCGGGGGAATACTCTCGAAGCTGTGTGGCATATGCCTAGTGATGTTACGTGATTTCATAGTCCACAAACCATAATGTTTCAATTTATTCAGAGGTATATGCTTCCAACAATGTTGAGTATTGATCCCTTTGCACCGTGGAACAATTTGAGTGTTACATAATCATAGATTTGAGCTAGAAAGAGACCAGGGGGAAAGCTTAAAGCAAAGTGAAAGGGTAGAGCAATCATTTGAAGTCATTTTATAGTAAATTCTTACATGTGAAAAGGCTTGATCAAAAAAAGACCCCAAAAAGGGACAGGTGTTTACTTTTTTTAAAGTGGGATTTGTGGGCTTTACGTAGTTATAATTCTCTGATATCTTTTGACTGAAGAATTCCAGTTAATATTTGCTTCCCCTCCTTCTTCTTCTCCCCATTCCTCAATACTTATTTTGGCTTCTGGGTGCTTCTGACTACAATAAATCAATTGCCTGGAATTTGAAGACCAAGCCATTCACTCTAATATCTAATAATAATTAGTCCATTGAAGCCAAACTGTTGGGCATTCTAATTATGCACTGAAATATGGCAGACTGATAAAACTGAAATATTATTCTAAAATAATTCTGGAGTTGGCATTTAAGTACCAGAGGATGATAGCATGAACTACATTATTATAGGAATTATAATCCAGCTGCCTGACTTTGGAGAGGCAAGAAGTTAATTAAAAATTATCCTTGTCTTTTTAGCCTTAAGTCATTGGTGAACACAAAATCAGGTTAGTTCAGGAATAAAATAATTTTAAAAATCATTTATCAAGGATACTTAGGAGGCATTGAGGAAAGAAGGGAGCTGGCTTAGCATATGGAGCCAAAACATATGAATGAAGAACAGTTCTTTACTTGTCTTCAGAAAAACAATAAAATAGGTAGAAATGGAAAAATAAATGGAGATGGAAAACCAAGTCTTCACGGTTAGTTATTGGAAACAAAGAGTTCTATGACAGCATTTTATGTGGGTTATATCTATTGGTATTAATTAACTGCATTAGAAATTAAATTAGCATTATTATGAAAATAATCTTGAGCTCAAGGGCTCCCTAAAAGTGACTTAGAGATTTCTAACAGTCCCTAGACCTGATTTTGAGAAATACTGTTATAGAGCATGACTAAAATTCAGTCTGTACTCAAAATTGGTAGCTGTTATGTTGAGTTTCAGACGTGGCTTCCAAAAACAAGGCTTTGTTTTTTTTACCCCCTAAGAATATAATCTAATGATGGTAAGATCAGAAAGCATGGTATAAAAGCTCTGGATAGGAATTTGGAGACATTTAAATTCTGGTTCTAGACTGACTCCGTCACTTATTTTATGGTTCTGAGCATTTCAGATCTTGGTGCCTCAGTTTCTTTCTTTGTAAAAAGAGAGGTTGGGCTAGAACTAGTACTCACTTATAGTAATAGTTGTTCCTCTTCCTAAGTGCTCAAAAAAGCAAAATCCAGTCTAGAGTTACGTAGGAGAGCAACAACCTTAGAGAAGTTCAGTTTATGAGTTATATCTTTCCCTTTTTCAAAACTGTAATGCTTTTCCTTCTTAAGTCTTGTAGTCTTTAAATCGTTCAATTTATGGATGTCTGAGCATGCACTTAGTTACCTGTGTGACCCTGGACAAGTCACTGAACTGTGTTTCAGTTTCCTCATCTGTAAAATGAACTGGAGAAGAAAATGGCAAACCAATTCAAAGAAACAAACAAACAAACAAACGAAAACAAAACAAAAAAACCCAAATGGGGTCACAAAGAGTCAGAATGACTGAAAAAGACTAAACAAAGAGCACCTATGGGAAACCTCTTCCCACCTAAGTTACTTGAACTTATAATGACTTTTATATATAAATATACAAATTCTTTATATGCTACCAAGTTGTGAGACAGTAAAACAAAACACATTATAAAGAGAAGTTGTAACATAAGCAGCACTTTGCAAACTTTAAAGTTTGATATAGAGGTGTTATTATTTTTCTTTGAAGATGTTTTAATTAAACTTAAAAAATTTAATTTAATTTTTAAAGAATTTTTAAATTTAATTTAATTTAAAGAATTTTTTTTTAAAGAAAAGGGTAGTTGAAATATATTGCATACAAATAGCAAATTGCCTTTTATAGTTTCGGAGATTGGCTTCATGACCTCCTAATATAGGTTATATAGCTCAATAAATCATGCATAAATACTCGCACACATGCATGTTTAAATATGTCTACATACATACATATATGACACAATGTATATGGGTAAATATTAATCTCCACATATGCATTCATACATAGTGTCTATATGTTCATATATGTGTGTATATATACATGTCTATCTATCCATCTATCTATCTATCTATCTATCCATCCATCCATCTATCTGTCTATCTGTCTATCTCTCTGGCTGTTAAACAATGGAAAGATGCCTAATGGGGGCTCATGAGCAACAATACTTAAAAAATATGTAAGCAAACAACAAACTGAATAATTTTTTAGGATTTTCCTTAGGACCTGAGGATAGAAGTAGTCAGGTATCTTCAGGAGTCCAATCTGCTAGGGTTGGTAAAAATGTGAGATATAGCTCTGAAATGTATCTATATCATATACATACACACACATATATATACATATGTATATACACACATCATATCTATAAGGAGAAAAAAGCCCCTTTAGGAGAGAAGATTCTACTCTTTTTTAGATGTCTATTCTAGAGCTTACTCCTGGGTGAGAAGAAAGTACATCTATTCTGAAGTCAGTGGATCTGGGTTCAGATTATGACTATCATTAATCATTTCTCTGATCTTAGGCACATGATTAATGAACTCTCCCTTGGCCTCAGTTTCATAATATTTAAAATAAAGAGGTTGAAGTAGATCCATTTTAGCTCTAGACCTAGGATTTGGTGATTTTCATCTAGGAAATTCTTTTCTATATATATATTTGATATTTCTTGCTTAACTTTATATTCATTTATTCCTCTGTCTTTTAAATGAAGATGCAGAATAGGGGAATAGACACACAAACATATACATAGATAAATACATATATATGTAAATATACATACAATTTATACATACATATATCATTATGCATACATTTGTATATATATATAGTTTATCTCATTTGCTGTACTCACTATAAAGAAATGCTCCAGGAAGGAAGAAGAGCAATAGTCACAACTAACTCCCAGATCACATTTTGCTCTGATGCTAGATGAAGCAGGAAGTCAATATGCTGTTCAACAGAAGGAATTCTTCTAGAGGAAGCTGGTAAGATCAGATGGATTGGCAGTAGAATACCATCAATTGGGTCAGAAATGTCTTGGAAATTCTAGGAAAAAAACTTTGCTGTTGAACTTTCAAGTCACTGACCCGGGTATTTTTCCCCTTTCTTCTCAGTAATCATTTTATAGCTGGAGCTTATAGTCCTTAAACCATTTCTACTAAGATTCATAGTTATGTAGGGACTTAGGAATTTGAGCTCAGAGGAAAGGTAATTAAAGAAACAAAGGAAATGAAAGAAGCAAAGATGATTCCAGAAAAAAGGAAGCAGAATTAACTTTAAACTTTTGGGGAAGGAAATGAATTTCTAGGAGGATTTCAAGTAGAAAAATGGCCTTGGAGTTTTCTGGTTACAAGCTGTTTCCAACTATGGGGGATTATAAAGTGGTTTGAGTTCCAACTGGATGAGAACAGATTCAGAGAGAGACTGAACAGAAAAAAAAAAATTCACTGGCTAAGGTTTTGGAAGAAGAAAGCTGGTAGGAGGAGATGAGGAAAGACAGTGAAGAGAGAATTGAATCCTAAAGGTCCTTAAAAGTAGCAAGAGGTTTGACATTTCTGAACAAGAAGAAAGCTGTGGCAGGGTTGTGAAAGGAAAATAAGCTTGGCAATGCTGCTCTGAATGGACTCGACTAACTCAATTCTTTCATGTCAAGTTGTGTTATGTTTCTATCATCTTGAAGGAATTTTGATCTGACTGTGATAAATGTCACATTCTTTTTAATAAAACCATGAAATAGAAACCACACAAAGGAAAAGGCTCTGGAGTAATTATTTTTTGCATCATTAACTTTTCCATAATTAGACTCTCCTCCCCCCATATCTCTCAAGCCAGTTATATATCACACAGTAGGTGATGACTGGGCAATGGAAGAATAATTGGCAGAACCACAAGACTTTTTTTTTGGTCAAATATTCATACATCTTTTGTTATGAGGTGAGTCAAGGGATATGATTAGCCAAAGCCATTTGACTATTAGCTTGGGATAGCTCAGACTGTATTGATCATTCTCTCCACATAATTCATTCATTTAATTGATTAAAATAAAAGAAAACTCATTGTGCCCAAAGAATTATGCTAGTTAACTTTCCTCATCTGTAACATATTTCTGATAATTGAGTCTAAAAACACTTAGAATATATAGTATTAGAATTGATCATCTCTAGGATATGATAGGGTATAAAATCTTGTTGTTTTTAAATGTTCTCAAGTTGTTCCTGCATGATTTTTGCCTGGAGAAAAAGGAAAGGTTTTATATCTTTTATGCACATATGTATAAGCAGATATACACATATACACATACACATTTTTCCTTCTCTTATTATATACACTTGCATCAGGGACATTTTTTAATGAGAGGCTTAGAATGGAATTGGCAGACTTTCCCAGTAAGCCATTGTTTCACAATGACTGAAAGGTGAAGAGATTATGACAGGTCACTGTATTTATTGTTTATTTGAAAATTAAAAGCGTCTGATTGAATGAAACAAAAATTTGGCTTTAAAGGTTTTCCTCCAATAAGCTATCTCCCATGCATATATTTAAATGATATGACCTTTTGAAAGATGACAACAGAAATAACTACATTGTGCCACTTTCTGAATATCATTATTAAGTAAGGAAAGAACCTATTTTTGCCCCTGCTATGTTGGAGATCCAAAGAAAAGTCCAAATCGAAGAGGAATTTCCTATAAATGATGAGGTCCTCCAGATGCTTTTATTTCTGGGAGATATGCTCGAGTTTCCTCCATGCTCTGGTAAATCAAAATGCTCTTTCAAATGAGATCTATACTCATTCAGAAGAGTATGGCCTGACTTTTCATTTATGAAGAACCAGTTGGATGAGGAATGCTTATGAGCTGGGACCAGAAATAATCAGGAAGTGGTCACTGGGTTATGTTACCCTTGAGACATTACACGGTTCTTTTAATGACCAGGAGCTTCTTGAAATCAAGGCTCATCTTTCCTCAAAAATGTCCTACTGGTGATATGCAGATGTGATTCACGGAATGGGAAAGCTTCTGAAGAACTGAAGTTGAGCATCACCTAGCATGGTGGGCTTGAGCTGTCTTAAGCATATTATAAATGGAAGTTTTCAAAGTAGTGTGAAAGATGCCATGAAAAATATTGTATAAGCAGGAAAAAAGAGCCAGTCACATACTGTGAACCAGTGGATGACCAATTTGTTTCTATATTATTAGGAGATAATGAGGGAAGCTCCAAGTAGGTTGGGTGGACATCTTGTGGCAAAATTATGAAAGGACACATAAAGGAACTGTATAGAAAGGACAGTCATGGATGCATTCTGATCTGCATTATTGGAGGGAATGCACATATAAGTGAGGTCATGGAATCAATTGAATACTAAAGCATCGTGACTTGTCTTCATAAAGTGTGACTGACACAGTTATTGTTATAGTTAAAAAACTTCACTCTAGAATACTGATATGAAAATATCTTTGAGATATTCTTTGACAGTTGCTCCAAGGAAAGCTTTATGAAATGACTTTATTTAAGCCAACTTTATTTAAGCCTACCCTCCTTGAGAGAAGGGACCATCTTGAATTTTCTATATACCTTTCAGAACTTAATACAGTGCTCGGTTGGGCATTCAGTAGAGACATATTTTAACTGGTGATAGATTAAAATAATAATTAATAATTATAACTTACTCCTTTTCTTTTATTGTTTTAATGTAAAATATCCACCTGCAACTTGGAGAAAAGATTCCATTGGTAAATTTGCTCCAAAATGGTGCATGCTATTATTTGTGTTTGAGCCAGGGCATGAAGAAACATAAATCACTTTCACTTGTGTCTTAAGGCAGGCTGAAAAAGGCCACACAGAGTGGATTAAGATGAGAAAAGAAAAAGAATCCCTCCAAATCTTGGCCGCTCCATCTCCCCCTAGTTAGATCCATTTCTCTTAAAACCATTGAAATAGGATAGAAGCTGTCACCACCACATCTATCATTAGGAGCCAGCCTAGCAGCTACAGTCAGATGACTTCTAAAAAATAAGGAGACTTTCTTACCTTTTTCTAAGTCTACACAAGCCCATTAAAGCTTGGTTTGCAAAATGAACACTTTATTTGGACTGAATCTCCATGGTCCAATGCACTCTGAAATAAACAAATTCAGCATCTGGTTCTCGGCTGACCACACTGTAAATCATGCAGAAGATTTATCCTATTTACAAAGTGTAATAAAAATGCTGTGCCTTTAAAATTGGGCAGAGAGGAGCTATGAGCAGAAATGCCTTTATCCCATCACATGATGCTTAATGAGGAGAAATTCTAATTTTGGATAAGCTTTTCCTTGCTTTTCTTGAAACAACTAAATGACTGCATAGGTTATAGCCACAGATAATGGTTTACTAGCTTTCCTAAGACTTCATTTCCTTATCCAGTCACCAGAATAATATATTTAAACTACCATTAAAGGAATTTTGAATTTTGAGAGTTTTTTCATGTATGTGGCCTGATTGCGAGATACTGTAGAGTTGTACATTACTAAGGAAATACCAGAATTACACTAACGCAGCAGGAAATTAACAATGCAGGATATAATCATCCTTGGTTATAGATAATACATTCAGTGCTTAAAATAGCAGTTTGCCATCCATGTGTCACTTTACACCAGATGGTTGGAAGAGCTCAGGACATTTTTTATATTAGAAGGATACATATAAAAATCTGTTAATAGCAAATCACAGAAAAGGGGAAAAGTGAATGTTTGTCAAATTGCCTTCATCTACATCAAGCTCAAAGTTATTTTTATATATTTGATTAAGTAAAAATACTTTTGTTAAATATATTATAAAACTTTAACGCATAGCTATGTCTGTAGTATCTTTATACTTGTGATTCTTAGGTTTTCTAAAAATTCCAGGATAGGCCTTAATTGTAATATTTTGTTCAGCTTCAAAAAGTTAACCCAGGCCTCTGGGCCAAATTCTGCCTTTGGTTCTCTTTTTAAAAAATTTCCTCTTAAAGTCGCTTCAACTATAGTAATACTTTGAAGCAGTCCCTGGAGACAGAACTTGAAATCTGCTACATGACTGTAGACTTCCATGGACACTGAGATATATAGTCAACGAGCATTTGCAAGTGCCTAACTATGTGACAGCCGTTGTGCTAAGTTCTTAGCATGCAAGGAAAAGCAAAAAACAGTCTCTAGAAGTTCAGAATAACAGTAATGAGCTCCTCAACTCTTTATATGTTAAAATAGTGTTTGTGAGAACACATAAATCTGAACTTTTTAAGTCATGACCTTTGTTCCAACTTGGAGAATGTCATGTTAATTGGAAGACACCCTGATTCCAAGTTGGCACCCCTTTATAAGCCTCTGCCTCATTGACCAATAGCTGGCATGTGAACATGGAAGACTCATTACAGAAAATGTGCCCTTAGTTTATAGAGAAAAATCCACCAGAAGTTTCCTGGATAACAATTAGAATTTCTGTGTTCTTCTAATTGTATCCATTAGCATGAATCTTCTTTTTTATTTCTTATAGTGACTACATGCATTTCTCTTTATGATATTATCAGTGTTGTTTCCAGAACTTGACTCAAAAATCATTCCAGAATAATAAAAAAAAATATTTCTTTACTACCAAAGATGTAGGTTTACAATTCCCATCAGCTTTGGGAATGAGTGGCCCTAGGCAGGATTTCCCAGACTGTATATTGTGAAACCCTGAAGTTCCTTGTGATGTGAATAGCAATTTTGAAAGAAAGCATCTATACTAGAAATAGTTTTCCTTCTAAAATATATAATTTGGAATTTTATATAAATATTTTTATATATGGAAATGTTTCCATTATGAAAAGTAGGTTTAATTTCCTCTGTGTTACTCCAACATTTTCCCAAACTCAGCCTTTATATGGAGACAACATATTTTATTGGCAAGAGAACTGCATTTGGAATCAGAAGACCTGGGTTTAAATCCTTACTCTTCATTAATAATCTATGTGACTTTGTGTAAGTTATTTCACCTTTCTGGAGCTCTATTTCATCATCAATTAAAAAGGCTTTTTAGGCTAAGGTCTTTTCTAGTTCAAAATATATGATCTTTTGATTGTAGGAGTATTTTGTACCACTCTCTCTTATGCCACTGGAACAGTATTTATGGTTTATGTTAACATATTTTGGGCCCAGAAATCCAAATTAATTTGGAAAATCATTATCTTAACAAGATAGCAAAGGAAAAAAAAACTCTATATATCCCAGTGCTATGCCTTGGTGTTAAATTTTAAAATATAAATTGACATTTCCCGATGCCAGGAAGTTAAAAAAAATAACACGTAGCCTATCACACTAAAGTTAAACTTATCAACTTTTTCTAAAGGAAAGATCAAACCAGACACTGTCTTCACTAAGGATAAGACTAACTCTTTGTCCTTCAGCCTCTCCAAGTTCTGCCATTGTCAGTGAGGAATCCTGGGAGTACTGAATGATCAGGATAAGAGGATCAAACATTCTGTGGAGTTCCTTTCATGACAATCCATGTTTATGCCTGAGGCTGTGTCATGACAGCTGTCAGTAGAGGTGATCACCAAGTATTCACTGGCTCAAAGGGCAACTGTTAAAATGGCCCATGTCGGGTTAAAGGTGATTGGCCCTTTCTCTCTTGGTGGCCCATTTGGATGCTGAAACCCATTTCCCCCTTAGGCCCATTACAGCTGTTTGAGTGATGAGAAATTGGAGAACTGGCTTCCAGTATGAAGTGATGTCCACCAATAGGAACATGGCACAGCTGTAACCTGATGACCTTGGCACCATGGTTTATATCAGACAGTAGTGCCTACACTGACAAAACTGAAACTGAGTGTGAAACAGGCCACTGGGTTTCTGCCAGTAAACATGTTGGATTCGATCCTCTGTGTGCTACTGGGTTGCCTTCCCACAAGACATTCAATGCACACACACACTTCATGAAAAGCCTTTTTTTTTTCCTGGGTGTCATCCAATTATCACTCCCACACACTTCTTGCAGCTGTTCTTTACGGACAACAAACATTTTTGTTTTATTGTTTTGAGAGAGCCACAAACATGAAAACCAGTGGATAATTTATCAAGAGATTTGAATTCAAAGTATTCAGTGAGAATCCATAGTGAATTTGGAGATGACAAACAGCATCATGAAGAACGGGGGGGGGGGGGAAAGGAGATCGGGAGGGTGGGTAAGTGTTGTTTTCTCTAGGTGTGAACTGCTCTAACTTATCCCCAGCTTGCTGATAAATATCATGTTTTGTGAGACAGTAATGATGACATATTTAGTATCTTTTAGCTTCCACCAAAAAGGCTTCTTGCAAGCAACAGCTAAGTGAAAATTATGAATTCTACTAAGATTCCTAAATTGAATGAAAAATGGAAGATCAAAAGTCATGGGTTGTTATAAATGCATATGGCTATATTTTGGGGCGGGGTGAAGAAGGGTTTTTTTAGTCTCTTGTTTTGGAATAGTTCCAAGGAAGTTCTTAAATTATCTTTGGGATTAAAATGTGACTTTTTTGGTTGATATTTGGAATATCACTCATAATTCTAAAAATGCTTAACCACTTTTGTGTTCCTGGTGTGATATTCTAAACAGAGTCTCTACACTTTGCCTAGTTTAATGTTTGAGGAGGGCTTTGGAAAGTTTAGGGAAGGAAAGGGCCCTGGGTGGGGAGAAAATAACCACTTGCAAGAAATGGCTTCATCAGAGGTGATTTTGTCATAATTTCCATTTCTTCTGCTGTTTAGGAAAAAAACAAAATATGGGAGGAAATGAAGAGATCTGCAGCAGGACTATGGTCCTTAGCCTAATGTGTTGTTTGGCTTATGAAAAATAAATCATCGACAATCATGGGGAAGTTGCAGTGGGTCAGCAGGAGGGTAATTGAGTCGAAGGGGGAATAGCATCAGCCTCACTGCCAAACTATGCATCCTTCATGAGGGAGGTGAGGGGGAGGTGAAGGATCTGAGGCAGATATTATAGGACTTAAGGATGAAAACAGCAATGCACCAATAGAAATCATCATCCTTAGGACTTCTTTTGACGTTACTAGAGTGATTGCAAAACCACTGAAAATCCTCAGGGTTAGTTACAATGAAATTTTCTTGACATATGGCTCTTTCTTCCAAGTTAGACTGTCAAGGAAAAACAAAGAGCATCAGGAGAGATAAATATGGACAAGTGAATCTGGAAACAAGAGGAATAGTCTACTCCCTCCTTTCTGTGGCATGTGAGTGTATCCCTGAGAGGCTGCAATCTTGTCCAGCTTCAGGGGTCATCGCTAAACGAAAGGGAGCTTGAATCCATGTATAATTAGCATACCTTCTAATTTACCCAATGGTGAGATATCAGAGTCTTTGTAGGCAAAAGAGTTAGGACAGCAGAGCTAGCAGTGAAAGCGATATGTGAAAGTGACACTAATACTCCTGAAAGTCAATGTGACATTAAGGTTAGTTCTATAATGAAAATGATTCTGTCACATTAGACCCAAAGACAGAAGCTAGCCACAGGATGAAATTAAATCCTGAGTCACTCATCAGCTATGAAAAATACTACCTGTCTGTTTTCATGGATTCAGTCTTTAGAGTTGGAAGGAACTTCAGTGATTATCTAGTCTCACCCATTCATGAAAGGTGTATACATTATAATGCACCTTTCTGAAATGATCATTTAGGAACTTACAGGTCTCCAATGAGAGGGAACCCACTGCCTCCTCACCTTTCTGCTTTTACATTGCTTTTGGTTTCTGAATGTCAGTTGGCTCAGGAACTTCCCTTTATTCTTTGATGTGGGAACTATTTTATCTTCAAATATTTTACCCTTAATATCTTCTAGTTTGATATCACTTCCAAGAAGGTCTTTCTCTTCTTGTAGAAGAGGAATAGTGATGTTTTGAGGGCTACCTTTAGGCAAGAGCAGTGTGATATACTTAAAAAAAAAGAGCTCTAGATTAGAGATTTAGGTACCAATTCTAGCTCTGAAAATGGCTAACTTTATGACTGTGGGCAAGTCACTTAATGCCAATGCCTCAGTTTACTTATATATAAATAATAAGTTCTTTCTATATCACAACTAGAAAATCTAATACAAAGCTTTGCAAAGCACTTTACATATATCATTTCCTGTGATTCTCACAAGAGCCATATTAGGTAGGCACTATTATCCCCATTTTTGCCATATCTATTGATCATTCTTTTTTAATTTGAAAAATTTTATTTAATTAATTAATTTAGACTAGTTTTCCATGGTTACATGATTCATGTTCTTTCCCTCTCCTTCCATAGCCAATGAGTAATTCCACTAGATTTTACTTGTGTCATTAATATTGATAATTCTTTGAAATAATTTTTGATATTTATTTTTAGACATCCAGTCATTTTCATATCTTTATGGAATCATAGAGCCAAAAAAAGCAATAAAAGGGCACAGAAGTCAAATCAATAAGCATGTTTAAAGTGCTTGCTCTGTGCCAGGCTCTGTGTTATATACTACAAATACAAAGAAAGACATGAATAATTCCTACCCTCAAGAAGCTCACAATCTCATGGGGAAAGAACCATCCAATCAAGCTATGTGATTTATATATATATATACATATATATATATAAAATCTCTATCTCTCTCTATCCTAGAGGGAAGGCTCTAGCAGCTAGAAGAACTAGGGAATGACTCATATAGAAGATGCTTTTGAGCTGAGTTCTGAAGAAATCTAGAGATTCTAAGAGGGTAGATTAAAAAAAAAAAGGAAAATATTTCTGATATAATGGACAGTCAATTCAAAGGTATGGTGCTGGGAAGGGGAGTATTGTGTATAAAGTATGAAAATTAGATTGATATGGCTGGACTACAAAGAGTATGGAGGGTAAAACTGCATAGGAATACTAGAATGTAAGAAGAGATGAGATTATGAAGAGTTTTAAATACCAGATAAAGACATTTATACTTTATCTTAAAGGTAATAAGAAGCTACAATTTTTTTTAGTAGGGAAGTAATACATTCAAACTTAAACTTTAAGAAACTCACTTTGGCAACTATTTGGAAGATGAATGGGAGAGGAGAGAAAGTTGAGGAACACATAATATTAAGAGGCTAATATAATAGTCTAGATGACATGGGATGAGAATCTAAGCTAGGGTGCCCGCTGTTCAACTGTCAAGAAGTAGATGTATCCAAAATATGTTGTGGAGAAAGAAATAAAACGAGCTACCAATAGAATAGTTAGTGGGGTAAGAGAGAACTGAAAGTGGTATGAGAATGGAAAAGGGTATTGGAATAGAAAGAAACTTCAACAATTATCAAAATATGAGAAAGTTATGATCCAGAGAGGCCCTTCTGAATTCTGACTTAGGTGGCAGAACCCTAACTTGAATGCACATCTTTATATTCATAAGCCAATATTCTTGGGGACAGCTAAGTGGCTTAGTGGGTTGAGAGGCAGGACTAGAGATAGAACATCTTGGGTTAAAAATAGGACCTCAGACACTTCCTAGCTGTGCAACTTTGGGCAAGTCACCGAATCCTCATTGCCTACCTCTTACTAGTCTTCTGCTTTGGAACCATTATTTAATATTGGTTCCAAGATGAAAGGTAAGGGTTAAAAAAGTCAATATTCTTTCCACTCAAGGGAACAATTTTCACAGGAAAAAAAAACAGAGAAAAAAAGAGCAAAAAAAATGACTGTTTAAAAGCCCAGGGGAAGGCAGCTATGATCAGGTCAAATTCTATTGATTTAGCATGATATGTAAAATTAATAATATAGAATGAATAAGTTGTGTTACTGGATTTTGTTGGAAGCATAATCACAATGTAATAGAATTTTGGAATCATCACAAAGACATATCTTGTCCACATCATTTAGTTAAGATGAGAAAACTGAGACCCAGCATATTTTTCCTAGATTATAGCTGACATTTTGTAAGGATGGAATTTATGCAAGGGGAATGGGACAAAAGGAGCCAGAAGAAGGCAGTTGGTGACAGTTACTGACAGTTGAGACTAGAGAGAAGTCTGAGAATTTCTCAGAGGAAGGAGAGAAGGGAGTTCATCGGGTAGAGGACTGGGAAGAGGGAGGAGGAGGACAACCCAGTTTGGATCCAGTCCTGAGGGCTTCCTGAGGATCTTTCTTTGGACAATGAAATCCTGATTTCCTGGTCAAAGCCATTCCGTCGCATCTCTCCCATCAAGGCTTCAACCATCGAGTCAGCTAAATTTGGACTCCATTTTGGGAGCGATCTCTTACTCCCCTTCACCCATTTCCGACCTTGCTGAGAGACCCCTTTCAGTCAAAACTTACAATTATAGAAAAGGATAGAAACAGAGAAATAGAAATAGAAACAGAAGGAGAAGGGGCGAGGGAAGAAGCTTAGAAATAGGAACCATTGTGACAGACACCATATAAATAGAGAAGAGGGCACCCCAAAATCCCTCTGCCCTTCACTCCTTTCCTCAATCCCTGATTTGCAAATAATAAAAAGCAATTCTACAGTCAAATAGTGTTCCAGAGTGCCTGAGAGGAAACAAGGGAGAGGAGAACCACAGCTTGGTCTGGCTGCTTCCATCTTGAAGCCAGGCCACCTGCTGTGAAGTTAACTGATCAGGGGGAGGTTCGTGTGAACTCCGTTCTTCTTCAGAATCGGTTTGAGGTACCACATACCTCGTCTTATAGGAAAACCTCACCCCCAACTCTTGTGGGGCAGCACACCATCTAGGTCACCCAGTTTCAGGGTGAAATGCCCTGAAAGTCTCTCAATTTATATTTGGCCCCAGGGGAGAGCTAGGAGAGAGATTCACAAGATAAACTTTCTCTATCTCCCATTCTGTCAAACATTGGTTACTGGCCTCTTTATTATTACAAATTTGAAAGCATCGGTTAGAAGAACAGTGGTTCCAATACTTTTTTGGCCTACTGCCCCCTTTCCAGAAAAAATATTACTTAGCCCCCTGGAAATTAATTTTTTAAAAAATTTAATAGCAATTAATAGGAAAGATAAATGCATCTGTGGCCATCACCACTATCCTGGATTGCTGCAGCACCCACCAGGGGACGGTAGCTCCCACTTTGGGAATCACTGAGCTAGAAGGATATGGCATTCTGATGTCACTTAGCATAGGAGCCAATAACCCTACACACTTAAATGATGCAAAAGTGTTATTATATCAAAGTACAACAATTCATGCTTTTAATGATGTTTCTGAGACATTACAAAATGATTAAATTATGTTTAGTTCTCTGATTTCAAGGGTGTGGAAGTATATAAGACCTTTTTAGACTGTCTTTCATGACTTAAAAAAAAAAGAAATGTTAATAGTCCTCCTTTAACTTTAGTTAACTGGAAAATCTTTTTATCTAATACACTTCATATTCCTCAGCCCAATATGAGTTAGGTAGTAATACTTTTCAAGTGAATTTGAACTAGAAGTTTTTTCAGTGGAACTATTTCATATATTACATACCATATACTAAATATTTTCCATAGTTTTCTTTAAAAAAGAATTTTTTGTCACAGGGGTGTTTTTATACTTTGGTTTAGAAATGAAAAAAAAACATTTAAGTGCCGAAGTAAATAATTATTTTTACTGCCAGAATCTTAGTTAAGTGGAGGTCATTTTTGGAAATTTTTTTTACATACAAAAGGTACAATAACATTTATTTTGACTTTTTTGCATATATGTACTTGTGAAAACTTTTAGTAGCTTATTTCTAATGGTAAAAATGTGTTTTTTTTGTTTTTTTTACCATTAGAAATAAACTACTGAACCAAATTTAGAATTGCTAAAAATAAAATAAAACAAAAAAAGTTTATATTATTAGAAAATTTTGTAGTGAAAATCTTCAATTTTTTTTTTTTTTTGCTGAAAGATGCACACAACATTTCCCCCTGGCCTCTACCTAGTAGAGTTTGGAAAACATTTATCTCAATATTTATTATTTCCATTCTTAAAATAAGCAATGAAATCAGTGCTAGGATTATGTGGTAATGGAAGAAATCATCATATACTACTTTATTGGAATTCCACCCCTCTGCTGACCAATTAGATAGTAATCAATAATTCAACATATGTAGATGCCAATTGATGCCATTATGTATGATAAAAAATAGTTTTTGTGGTTTAGTGGTTATAAGTGTGCAGCAGCTATTTATAGCTACAGTGCCTCCCTTTTAGAGGTAGAATGTAAGATAAATCAGGTCAAATAGTTTAACTGCGGAAGCCTCAGGTAAAGTTGGATAGTTCCTATGGTTTTATAAAATGCCTCCAAGAGCTGAAATGCAGTTTTGAAAGCTCATGTTTTAAACATTAGATGGTAAAAATGGGGAAGTCACAGAAGGATGTGATTTTGTCATGTTTTCCAGTGATAACTCCATTGTAGCTAATGGTGAGAACCACTGTCCTAGAGGGGACTGTAAGAAGCCAAAATTCATGGAACCACCAAATAAACAGACATTCATGACTTCAACTAATGTAATTTATGAAGTGCATCCTGAGAAAGCGTGATATTTCCAAAATGAATAGATATAATTAAGGAGACGCGGATTAGCTTTTAGGGACCATGGCCTGGCTAAATTAAGATAGGCTGTGTTCCTGGTGGTTGGCTAGGAAACACAGCTATAAATCGCCACATAAGAATTCCAAATAGTCTTGGCTGGAGTGGATGATGCTGTTTGACCCAGTGGCACTGCCACTTAATTACACTGGAAGTCACCCCACTGTTTTTTCTTCACCGCTCAATTGTAAAGTGACAGGTGGGATGCTGGTAAAGTGGTTATTCGTGAGCATCCCCTGCTCATCCTTTTTGTAGCTTGAGTCACAAATTATCAAGGCACTCAGAAAAACCCCATTTCCCAAAGAAAGGAATCCCAATGGTTATTCTGCTAAAGGTGCATGACTGCCAAAGCAGCCAAGCAAGGAAGAGATGCTGCACGCCACCCCTAATCAGCTTGGTTCAGCAGCTGGAGCTGAAACTGGAACGGATTAATGGCAATGTTAAATAAATATTAAGGTTAAAAAAAGCATAATTTCTTTTGTTGAGTCTTGTTTTAGGGCTTAATGATCTTGAATTCACACTCCCCACATAGGTATTTAGGACCTTTGGCTTAAATATTATGAAATTTCCATTTGGGTGGGAATGACACACTAAAAGATACTGAGTCTGCTTATTTTGGCTCCAAAATCTCTTGATTTTGGAGCCAAAGACCTTGTGGGGAGTATTATTACAGAGAAAAAAGAAAGAAAGGAAGGAAGAAGATATCCATTTGTACAGTAATCTATTTATGTAAAGTCTAATGACAGAACAAAACAGAATATTGATGTTCTATATATTGCTATAGCACTGAAATCCTTGCCACTGAAATTAACTTTAATAAACTCCACCAAAAATGATTAATATATTGTATGGTCTCATTATTATTATAATAATTATAACAATATTGTTATTGTTATTATTATGGTTGACATTTACAAGAGAATATGAATGTTATGCTTCATCTATTTGTATCTCTCACACTGCATATGGTGTTTTTCGCATAATAAGCATTTAATAAATTCTTTTTCATTTGTTCATTCATTTATTTGAGAGTTTACTGAACTATTAATATACATTATTGAACTTCAGAACAACCATGTGGGCTATTATAAAGAGGAATCTCAAGAAGTTAAATCACTTCTCCATGGCCTATCAGTTGGTTTTGACTATGGAAAACTATTCCCTCTATTTAGTTGAAACACTTTTTATGGGATAGCTTAAATTTATCTATAGAAGTTCAGGAGGGGCTTAAGTAATCTTGCACACATACATGCAAAAACCAATTGCCCAAGTGCCATATTAGAAAATTCTTATAGTCCATTAATTTAAGGGACTTGGTAATGTGATGCAATAATAAACAGAAAAAAAGAGACAATTTGAAGTTCACCATGGATAAAAATGGAAGAATTCATGAAATCAGAATTAAACCTTTGGATATCATTGGTTGGTGGCAGGATTATATTGCTGAGATGTCTATGCAGAACTATAACTAGAACAGAGTGACTACGATGCTCAGGATGCTGAAATTTTGAGACCACTGGCAGAAACAACAGTCCTTCATAGTGTAGAAACAACTAAACTTAGTACCTGTTTAGGAGGAATAGTTAATTAAAATGGGAAGTTTCTGGTCAGCATGTTTCCTCCCTCCAGTTCCCAGCATATGGTAGTGGCATCCCAGGTGAGCCCTGTGGTATCCATGGTAAGAGGTAAATGTTTCAGAATCTCTGTTAATGGGAACAAATGCCCTCATTCCCTAGTTGAATTTATTTTTAATGATTGGTTCAAGGATGTGTTTTGTGTCATTTACCAAGGTCTTCTCAGGTTTTATTAAAACAACCGTATTCATCATTTCTCATAGCACAGTACTATTCCATTAGAATCATGCATCACAACTTATTAGACATTTCCTAATTGATGGGCATTCCCTCAATTTCCAATTCTTTGGCACCACAAAAATTGCTGCCTTAAATAATTTTGTACATATAGGTCCTACGCCTTCCCCTCACCCTCTGCTTTAGCTTTCATTTTGGGATCAAAGTAGTGGTATGGTTGGGTCAAAAAATATGCACAGTTTTGTAGCCTTTTGGGTATAGTTCCCAATTGTTCTACAGAATGATTGGACCAGTTCTCAATTCCACCAAGAGTGTATTAGTGTCTTTATTTTCCAATATCACCTCCAGCATTTATCATTTTCCATTTCTAACATATTAATCAATATGAAAAGTATAAGATGATACCTAAGAATTTCTTTAATCTTCATTTCTCTAATTAACAGTAATTTGGAGCACATTTCATGTGACTTTTGATAACTGATTTCTTCTGAAAACCACATATTTATTGTTGATATTGTTGTTTATCTTTCATTTTTGAAAAGAATCATTGATATCACAGGGTAGTTTTGATTTATGTATGAATTGCATTTAAGGGAGGGAAAAGTTTAACTTATTATCAGAGGAAATCATGTGTCTATATCTTTTGACCTTTTATTGACTGGGAAATGGTTGTTATTTTTATGAATTTGGCTCAGTTCCCTATATAGTTGACAAATGAGAATTTTATCCGAGAAACTTGTAAAACAATTTTCCCTAGTTTCCTGCTTTCCTTCTAATGTTGCCTGTATTTGTTTTGTTTTTGCCAAAAAAAAACCCCTTTAAATTTCATATGATCAACATTATTTATTTTGCTTGCTTCAGGAGACATTATCAAGAACTTACCTCCAGGGGGCAGCTGGGTAGCTCAGTGGATTGAGAGCCAGGCCTAGAGACAGGAGGTCCTAGGTTCAAATCCGACCTCAAACACATCCCAGCTGTGTGACCCTGGGCAAGTCACTTGACCCCCATTGCCTAGCCCTTACCACTCTTCCACCTAGAAGCCAGTACACAGAAGTTAAGGGTTTAAAAATAAAATAAAATAAAATAAAAGTCTAAATCATTAAAAAAAAAAAAAAAGAACTTACCTCCATAAGGACTTCTCTTATCTCAGATGGGTGGGTTTGAATGGGCCAGAAAGGGTATTATTAAAGGAAATATACATGTCACTATTTTCACAAATGTATTTAAAAATTTCACTGTATGCAAGGTAATGCTGATAAAAAGCTGAAGCAAGATACAGACCCTGAATTCAAGGAGTTTGTATTTTTATGGCCAATGTAAGGTCTCAGGAGTCTTATCCCAACTCCCTCTATTAGGTTGGGTCCTTTGAACTTGGCAACATTTACCCCTGAGTGCTTTAGTGGTACCCATGAGAAACTAGGATGATTTGCTCAAGCCCTCACTTGTTTGCTTCCACCCATGATTGTCAGTTGAAAATGCATTTAGTTAGTCAGTTTTAAGTAGTTTTTAGGAAGGGCTATTTACTAAGGTAGTACAATAATAACAGTTATTAAATATCGTTCACCTATTCCTCTAGATATCTGTGGCACATTCTCTCATAAGTATATATGGACTCCAGAGGACAGTGGGTCTATGATTGTAAATCACATATGGCAAAAGGGTTGATAAGAATCTTTATCTTTATATTTGTTTGTCATCAAGAAGTTCCATCAGCATGATGAATCTGCTTCCAGTACATGCTTGATTCCTACTGTATAAATTTCTATCAACTTATCTAGGTATATTGCTATGACACCACTGGGAAAATGGGATGGAGAACTGTCAAGAATGAAAATTGAGTAAAACAGAGAAATCATTTTCTTTTAAAATTATTAAATATATTCTTTTCTTTTTTAGTACCTCCTGTTCTGAAAGAAAAGAAAGAAAAATAAATCTCTTTTTAAGTATCATATAGCATAATACTGAATTGCCAGATCATAATAAGCTACATTTTAGGATATTAAAAAAGTGACAGATATACTTGCTGAGCCACTGTCTGTGGTTTTTTGAAACATTATGGAGAATGGATAAGACTTGAAAAAGAACAAGTAGTCTAGTTTTTTTAAAAAAAGAGAAGAACGTACACTTTTGAAATGTTGGGCCCGTGAGTTTGTCTTTTATTCTTTTTAGTATTATTTGGTTTAATTCCTACTCCATTAATTATAAATGTTGCTATAGATTTCTAAAATAGCTTTAGGTGATACCATATATTCAGAATTAAAATTCAGTCAGCCTGGTTTCTACAAGACATAATAATCAAACTGAGCATAACTGTGAAAGAAATTTAAAATGTACTATTAGAGGGATGATTAGAGAACATCAAGATATATTTAAGTGATTCAAACATCATTTCCTTTTTTGACGGGGTTACTAGACTGATATGTCAGGGGAATGCTTTATTTACCTAGATATGAAAGAATATTTTAAAAGCCCTCATGCTTTTTTTTTGTCAATATAATGGATTCCTATGGGCTAGATGAGACTTTAGTTAATACAGGAAGGTAGATTCACAGCTATTTTAATATTGGAATCAAAGAATAGTAACTAATAATTAAATATCAACTTGGCAGGACATATATAGTGCAATATAGCAAGAGTTTATGTTTGTCCTTGTACTATTTAAGATTCTTATTAATATTTTGGGTGAAGACATATGGTTTAATTCTCATTTGCAGAGAACATGGTAAGGATAGCTAATGTGTTGGAAAATAGAAGGATCCCAAAAGATAAGACAAATTTAAATAGGAACAAATGTTAAATCTTTATATGTGAGTTCAAAAAATCAACTTTACAAATACAAGAAAATATGTGATTAGCTAATAGTTCATTAGAAAAAGAGCTAGAAGTTTTAGTAAATTACAAACTCAGTATTAGTCAATAGTATCATATGGTAGTCATAAAGACTAAAGTGATTGAGAAAGCCATTGTGTTCATGACATACAAAATATTTTTTGGGGAAAAGGATGGTAAAAGTTTGATCTAAGCATGGAGAATAGCATGATTAGATAATTGAAGAGGGAAAAGGACGGGACAAGAATGAGATGACCACTATTTTGGTTTGGATTCAACATGACATATGTGAAAAAGACTTCTTTGAGATAAGGTAGGAAAGATAAATTTAATCCAGATTGTGGAAAGCTTTCCATATAACAGAAAGGTCCATTAACTATAAATTTCCCCACAGAATTCCAAAATAGTTTTAGGTGGTACACTAGATTCGGAATTAAAATTTTGTAAGCCAAGTTTCCACAAGCCAGAATAATTAAAATTGGCTCAACTGGTGATTCTGGATCCTAGCCATTTAGTTCTGCTATGAATATGAATCACAGTGAACCTACTGACCAAATTTTGTGGTCTTGGTCTGTGATCTTTGTCTCATCCTGTCAGCATATGAACCATAGAGCATTAAACAAATAGGAGATTTAATTTATTTGTATATATGTGTTTCTTTCCAACATATGAATGACACTTACAAACTAGAATTTAATACCTATTATATGCTCAGGACTTTACTTAACCATTTAGGTTTAAGAGTTTTAATTTATGTTTCATACCAGCCCACCCACAATGTTAGTACACAGATTTATTCTCTGATAAATGCTACTGGTAATGAACGGTTGCATTATCTTAAAAAAATGGATTCTACATCAATATCTCCAAATGTAATTGAACAGAATTTATTGGTGCAATTTAATATGACAATTTAAAATGTTCTTATATTTAAAACAGAGTATAGATTTCAGCTTACAGTTAAATATTTTTAAAAGAACATTAAATATAACTTCACAAAAGTTATTAATAAAAATGAAAAAAAGGCTCTCTTTTATGAGCATTTTGGTACCCATTTTGTGAGTGTCCTATCATGCCTAACACATTTTTCTTGCTGAATTATATAATTTAGAAGAAAATAACTTAGAGTATGCTATGAAAAATGTTGAACAGGTATGAATGTTATGAATATTTTTGGCTTTACTATTTGGACCTTGCTTTTATAGCAGATTTGTTTTTTATTTGGTATTAACAAGTTGCAATAAAGACAAAATGGCCAATAACACCTTCTAATCCATAAAGCCAGAAGTATGTGGGCTCAGAGGTGGTTGTTTATGCAATTTATTTTGTATATAGGTAGAATGGGCAATCATCTGCATGGTATAATTTGAGAAAAAGAGGGAAATTTCCCTTGCCCTGAAATATTTCTGCTTGATTATCACTTTTAGAGATTAATTAATTCCTTTGGGTAAACAAGTTTTTCTTTGAAAATGCAAGTAGGAAGCACTATGGTGCAGTGACAGAGCCAGAACCCAAATAAAATAAAACAAACAAAACAGCAGTTTTCTACACAGAGAACTGAAGTTGCAATCTCTTATTTGACACAGTCCATCTAACTGTTGACTAGTCATTTCATCCCTTGGGTCTCAGATTCCTCCGATGGGAAATGTGGAAGTTGTACTAGATGGCCGCTGAATACATAGAGTGCTATATTCCAGGTTAGGAAGACTTGATTTCAAATCCTGCCTTTGACACTTCCTAGCTTTGTGACCCAGAGCAGTCCTCAGTTTATTCATCTGTAAAATGATGGTGGGAATTGAATTTCTCTTCTTAGATAGCCTCTAGAAGTAAATATGTTTCTGATGTCCCTTTAAATTCTAAATCTATGGTCATATTATCCCATGACGTCTTTTAGCTCTAAATCGGTCATCTGATAAATACCCCCAGGAAGTATTTGTATTGAACCAATTATTATCCTGTATTGGGTAGAATGCTATATAGCCTACAGATAAAGGCTGAGCAACCAGAGATTATAATTAAAGACACTGTGGGAAATAAAGGGGAGGAAATGGCGGTAGGGAGAGGCCTATGTGATGGGAAAGGAGGACAGACAGAAAATTAGAAGACAGAAGCACTTTATCTGTATAATATTTTTTTTTCTAAGGCCTAGCCTTGATGACATATCCCAAAATTATGTGAACATTTTGTGGTTTATAAGAAAAATGAGAGAACTAAAGGAGTTTTCTCTCTTTATATGCTAGAATTCATACACCAAAACCTGATTTTCAAAAAAACTTTATTAAAAGAAAAAAAAGAGAAAAAATAGGAAATAGAATGTAATGGGTGGGGAGCCTACTAGCTAGTTTAATTTTCCTACTCTAGATATTTTTTTATCCTCTTTCCTCCAAAAAAGGGCAAAATGAAATTTGAGAACATAATTCTAAAATGTTTTCCTAATCGGGCTTTTGTTAGGAGATTTACTTACTGGGAAGCCTTTTTTCCTCCCTCCCTTTTCCTCCCACCTCAGTCTTCTGATTTAGTATCTGGGTGGCAGCACCTCTTGATGGAAAAAAGAAATCCCTTGACAAGCCTAGACAACCATGGACCCTGGAACTGCTCTAATAAATAGATTCATATAAATCCAGGGAGGAAACCAGTAAGCCTGGAGTACATTCTTTCAATCTTTTTTTTTTTTTTTTCCACTCTTTGCTTCCCATTTTTTTTTTCCTGAGGAAGTTACTTGTTGTTTTCCTTAAGCTGAACATGCAGAGCTTAGGAAACTAAAGGATTGATACCTGAAGAGAAAGGAAAGAAAGTGGAAGTTAGGAGAGGGATGTTGGGAGTCCTAGGAAGTTTGAATTTGTACCCTAGTAAGTCAAAATAGGTTCCACTAATATTACAAATATGGGCCCGATTATGCAGGTGAGTAAACCATTCAGGGGCCCTCAGTAATGCTCTTTCGGCATATAGCAGCACCTTCAGGCCATAGCTATACTATTTAATTAATTTCTGCTTGAGTGCTCAAGAAATATGAGAGAATGTATGCAATTCCTTAGGGCCTACCTTAATATCCAAGAATCATTGTTTGTGGTATCAAAAATAAGAGAGAATATTAAGGATAGTCTAGATCAGTGATTCCCAAAGTGGGTGCCACCACCCCCTGGTGGATGCTGCAGTGATCCATGGAGGCGGTGATGGCCACAGGTGCATTTATCTTTCCTATTAATTGCTATTAAAATTAAAAAAAATTCCAGGGGGCTAAGTAATATTTTTTCTGGAAAGGGGGCAGTAGGCCAAAAAAGTTTGGGAACTACTGGTCTAGACTCTGGATGGGAAGAAGGCTTTGGAACTGAATCTTTCATTTTACAAATAAGGAAAATTAAGGCTCTGAGAGAGAAAGTGATTTGGCCAAAATGGCCCATAGTGACAGAGTTGACTTTTGGATCTAGGTTCTTCAACTCTAAATTCATCAACTTTTCTCTGCACCACATTTGTCCACCTGCTCAGAAAGTTCCAAAAATACTACATAATGCAGTATTTGAACATCTTGAGCTAAGAAGTCTTTGGTTAAATCAATTTGGCCAAGTAATATTTGCCAGATCCTAGTGCTTTTTTGACACTAAAGAAAAGTTTTAAATTTAGATGACCAATAATGCACCACCTATCTGGATCATAAGATCTCAGATTTAAGCTGGAAAAGACCTCAGAGGCCATGTAGGCACATCCTTTCATTTTATAGAAGAGGAAACTAAGGTTCATTAAAGTCAGGACTTACTTAAAGTCACATACAGAGCAAATATCAAAATGGGTAACAAAGACCTGGAAACCAAGTAGGTGTTCATTACATATGGAATGGTAACTAAATTGTAATGCTTGAATATTAAACTATATTATTGGGCTCCAAGAAATGATGAATTTAATGAAAGAAAACACAGAAGAATGGAACCTTGAAAGAAGTATGGAAAGATTTCCATGGACTGATGCCCAGTGAAATGAGCAGAACCAGGAAACAGTACACAAAATGACTACAAAAACAGAAAGAAACAAAAATATTAGCAATGACAAAACTATCAAATTTGAGTTTTGTGGAGTTATAAGGACCAAACTCATCCACAAAGAAGTGATGTGATAAACCCTCAGTCTTCTTTACAGACGGTGGTCAGCGGAACATTACATGTCTGACTTTTTTGTTTGTTGGATAGTTTTGCTAAGTTTTTTTGCTTTATTTCTTTTGTAATAAGGATATCTCTCTGGATGCAATGGAGGATATATTGAGAAATATAAGTGTCATAAAAATGGAAGATACAATTATTTTTTAATAACAGCTGAAATTTCATTCTGAATTCTCTGATTACAAATCCATGGTGTCATTCTGTCTCATATTCATCTAATTTAAGAAACTTTTTTACTGTTTTACTTTCAAGTCTCTTGGCAATAGTCAAGTTGATCTTCTGTCCTAGATATGTGCCATATTCACTATTGTATACAAATTTTTATCTTCTCACTCTTTTATGGATTATTTTCCCCTGATTCATTAGTTATATTGGTTAAATTTCTAGCTCATTCCCTATTTGTTGAACTTATATAGACATACACATATAATTGATAAATATAGAATGAAGTAATGACAATGATAACTTAAGTTGACATGGAATTTTAAGATTTGCAAAGAACTTTATACATGTTGTATATGTTCTGGTGCTACTATTGCAACCCTCACTAACACTGATGAGTCAGATTTCCAGATCATGACAACACCCACTTAGGACTCTAGGATTAGCTCTGAGGGATTTTTCCCCCTATTGTCATGTATCTCACAAGTCCTTCCTCCAATATGTTTCCCTGACTGATTATTGATTGATATCAGTTAGCCAGACTTTTTAGATAGTTATTTTCCTATGACTTTGTAGTTGGTACAAGTGATTCTTCCCACAGAGGGCTAGGGGAAAGTGGATTCAAGCTCCAAGGATATGTATAGAAAAGAGGTAACACAGCTACTGGTTACTAAAGTCTTTAAGATATACCCCTTAGTTGTGATGCTGACTTTCTGCTGTGTTTCTTAAATCTTTTTATTTTTACTCTACCCCATTTATCCTCAGCTGCTAATTTAGACATTGCCAGCAGTCACCATTGTCTCAGAGATGCTATAGGGAACAGAGAAAAAGTCCACCCACATTAATTGGTCCTCTGAAGTCCACTAGATGTTCCTTTGGTCAAAGAAGGGGTAGGATGATGAAACCAAGTTTGAGGTAGTCTTTTTATATCTCAAATGTTTGCTTCTTAAGGGCATCTCTTGCTCTTTTCTGCCTCCAGGCACTCAAATACACCTGGGTTATGAACTAACTCTTGGTTTTGGTGAGCCCTCACCATCAGGGCATGGTCAAGTCCTTACCCAATCAAAACAGATTTCCCAGCAGCATCACTCTTGTTCATTCAATGCCTCTAACAAACTTTCACATAGTCTAATGTCTTTGATTGATGGATCAAGAGATATTCTCACTTGGTTAAAATATTAGGTGCAGCATCTTATCACTTACTTCTAAGTAAGGTTAGTTAGGATGTCTAGGAAGTCTAGGATGACTCCCTCCTCCCTCCAATCCCACCATTTATACACTACATGAACATATAACTACATGAATAAAAAATAAAAAAAAATAACCACATGAATGAAGTGGATAATATTTATTTATTTATTACCATTTTACAGCTAAGGAAGTGAAACTCAGAAGGCTGTGATCTGCCCATCCCAATAAATTTGACACCCAATAAGTTTGAGAGGCAAGATTCAAACTCGGGTCTCACTTGACTCTAGTTTCAACGCTTTTCATTATCCCACATTTTTGTTTTTATATTTAGCAAGATGGCCATAAAAAGACAAGAGGGGAAGTGTTAAGATTATTTTTAAACATAAGTAGACTTCAAAAAGTTCAAAATCTTTCTTTGCAAATGAATTCATAAGGGCTTATCTGAACTACTTGGAAAGCTACATGATCTCTTTGCCCTTATTGCTGAAAAAGGACCATTGACTGACTAAAGAATTTGAGTTTTACTCTGAATTCTCCTTGAATTCTCTAGGATGCCTTTTATGAATATCAGATATATGCTTTTGCTATACATGTCACTTTACTCTTTACATGTCACTGAAAAGGACAACTCTGGACATTCCTTGATCCTTACCAATACACAAGTGGGAATCTGGGAGGGGAGGCTGGACATCTCCACTTCACTTTCAATCATGTCGTCAAACTTGCCTCCTCAATCTGCTAATGTATACATTCCAAAGGAGACTAGCTAAGTGGACTTCTTTCCATTCTCTGACCCCTTGGGACTACTCACTAGAGAAGTGGAGCCATCCCGGCTAAGGGTTTTGTTATTCTGTTTGTTTTGAGATTCACAAAGTATGTGGGAGAGATCTCTGCTTTAAAGAGCAAAGGGAAATCCTAATTCCCAAGACAGACTATCTGGTAAGAAAAGGGTTTAGTATGTCCCTGTATTCCAGCTGAGTCAGGGACACTGAGCTCCAATGAGAATGAAATAAATTTATACACAAGGATATGGAAACTTTTAAAGCAAAAAGTATTCATATATTTTGAATAAAACATCTTAAGCATATGAAGAATGTGATCTTTGAAAAAAATAAATGTAGTGTTACGAGTCATTTTCAAAAACAAAATCTGCAAAATGAGATGGTTGGATTAGATGTGTCCTAATGTCTTTCCAGGTCTAAATCTATGACCCTAGTTATTACAATCCAATTATCTTATATCAATACAGGAAGGATCTGTAATAAGTAACCCATTCGGAGTTCCATCATAAAGATTACTTTCCTTAGAATTGAATATAATAGACAAAATTTCCAGGGGGTTGGCTCTTTCAAGGTATTTGTTATTGTTGTTATTCAATCATTCAGTTGTGTTCAAATCTTCTTGACTTCTTGACTCTGTGGACCATATGCCAATACCATTGATGGGTTTTTCTAGCCAAGGGTCCTGAAGTGGTTTGTCATTTCCTTCTCTAATGGATTGAGGCAAACAGAGGATAAGGGACTTGCTCAGGGTCATATAGCTAGTGTGTGATGTCAGATTTGATCCCCGCTCTTCCTGACTTTCAGGATCAGTGCACTGCTTATTTACCTCAAGGTATTTAGATTCATAGACTTTGATTAGACTCTAGACATAGACAAGGTTGATTTTTAAAAAGATACTTATTCATTTTACTTGATCTGACTGTGCTTCATTTTGGCAGGTCAATGACCAGAGTACCAAAGTGTTTAGATCTCGGTGCATTATTAGAACTCATCTAGTCCACATGCCATCCCCTTCAATTTATAATTAAGGAAACTGAGATCCGTGAGAATTTAATGGCTTGAATGAATGATTATATTAGTGCTAGGTTTGGAAAGATACCAGAATGATGAATGGAGAGCCATAAGAGAGTAGACTGACACACTCTTTCTAAGAGCATTAACAGAGCTGATTTGATTATTCTTGAAGGACTGAAAATAATAGTCACAAGTGTGAGACTAAAGAAGCAGATCAGGAGATGACTTGGAGTGAAGCGTATCATAGTTGGCACTAGATCTAGATGCAGTGAGTGACTGATACAATCAACAATCAGAAGAGTGGAGATCCAGGTAGTGTTTTAATATGAGCATCGAGTTGGAGCAGGGCCTCTGACCAAAATCAGTGCTAGTACTACTTTTTATTTTTAAATACTATTTTTAAATACTACAAAATAAAGCTTATATTTTGAGTATAGCATACGAATTAGATTTTACTTATTGCCTCCAGAAGGACTTCATCAATGAATGATTTCTAATACCTTTGGAGTTATAAATTCTTTGTTAAGTAGTCAATCATTCCAGATCAAGTCAACAAGCATATTGTCTACTTCCATGACAGAACATACGATGCACTAAGGTTGCAAAAAGCATAATCATAATCTTTACCTTAGGGAAAATGTATTTGAAGGGAAGATGTTGTTTTGCTTCATAAAACACACACATACATATATGCATGCAGATAAATAAATATAATGTATGTGTGTGTGAGAGAGAGATACTAAGGGGTAGATGTTGAAAGAAAGGGAGAAAAAGAAGGAGAGGAGCATAGATAAAACATGTTTTAGGTGCTCACAATTTTCCAGGCACTATATTGAGCCCTGGAGATAAAACTGTAAGCAAACAAGATGGTCCTTATCCTCAAAGGACTTATATTCTAAAGAATATTCTGTAATGAGGGAAGACAATACATAAAGAAAATTAGAAAACTGGAGATGAGGTTATGGGTACTTGCTTGGGGGAAGAGGGCTGACCTAGAGATGGAGAAAAAAATCCAAGGAAGTGGCATAAGCATAACTGAATCTCTTCCTCTTAAGTCATATAGCACAATAATTTAAAATGGATACATGAAATGGAATACTAAGTATCATACCATAAAAAATTAAAAGAAAACTATATCTGGTAGATTTTACATTTATGTACAGGGTTAATTCTTAAGCCCTAAACAATGGATGGATAAGATAACAAAGGAGAAAATGGATAATTTTGATTATACAAAATATAAAATTTTATATGAGTAAAATTGTGCAACTAGAAAAAGATGGGAAGAAATCAACTGGGAAAAATATTTTTTAATCAATTATTTAAGATATATAGGCATCTAAGAAATATATCTGACTAAAATCATTCACCAGTCAAAGAATATGAACAAAATTCTCAAAAGGAAAAATTATTAGCAATTTATAACCATATACAAGAATTTCCCTAATAAGAGAAATGTAAATAAATATAATTCTGAGGTTTTATGTCACTTCTGCCAAAAGAGTAAAGATTGCAAAAAATGAGTATAGTCCGTGTTAGAAGGGTTATGTAAAGATAGGTATGATAATATAATGCTGGCAGAGTTGTGAATAGAAACAAAAATAATTTGGAATAATACAAAGAAAATTACTAAAGTTGTGTATCCATTTCCACTGTTATGTGAGAACCTCAAGTCAGTGACAAAAAGAAAGGTTCCATAAATTCCAAAATTATTTATAGCAATACATTACTTAGTAGCAAAGGACTAGAAAAAAAATTAGATGCCCATCAGTTGAGGAATACAAATGAGTAGTACATGATTATTAAGGAACTATTACTATACTGTAAGAAATAATGAATGTGATACATATAGTGAAACACTGTAAGGCTTACATGAATGGATGCAAAATGAAATTAAAAGGTTTGTGGGTCATGTGAAAAACCAGATGATGAATCAAACATCTTCTTCAATACCCATGACTTCTTAACACTTTCCAAACAGAAATTATGTGCCAAAAATAAAGCAATGCCAGTAGTTTGTATAGGACACCTAGAATCCAAAAGAAAAGTATATATAAAAAAAAAGCAGGACCTGCCATTTACTCATTCCCTCTCTTCCTTAGTTCTTTCATTCTTCCCCAATCTTTCATGCTGCTGCCAGTGAGTTCACACTAGCAGACACAGGAACACAGCACAAGTTTACATCAAAACCTACCCCTGCAGCCCATTCTCTTTTCTTCTTCCTGTTATTGCAGAGACTCAAGCTCCAGGTTTTAGAAATTAGCTTGGGCCTCAACAGCCAGTTTGGCCATAGCACTTCTGTAACAAAAACCGTCCAGGGCTGCAACCTAGAAGTACCAACGATGCAAAGCTCTAATGGCAGTGCTGGGCAACCCAGTCTCTTAAACTGCCAGTGCCAGTAGGCTCTGAAATGCTGGTGCTCAGCCAGATAACTAAGGGACAGAGGGAATGGGATAGATCCCAAGGCCAGGAAACACTGCATGTAGGGAGCTATGGAGTACTCCAATAAGCTTGAGGGAAAGAGCATAGTATTTGGCCAGGTCCATTTCTGTTTACCCAAAAGTTAATTGGGGCAAGCAGACATATATCTGATGAAACATGCCCAGTGTGAGAGGACACTGAGACACTTTGAGATACAGCCTCTAATGCAATTATGATCATAGGGAAAGGAGTCAAGTAGTGAATGATAAGAAAAATAAGGTGGGGAGAGAAAGACTAAAAGTACCTAAGATTTCAGGAAGGAGAATTCTTTAAGACCTTGAACAAAAAGAGGGAGTATAAAAGAGATTGATGAAATATATTTTAATAATAAATATCAGATGATGTCCAAGATTTCTTCCCAGTCTAAATCCAAGCTCACAAAGAAATACTATTAATTTAGCATGGAGAAACCATAAATTGTATCAGTAAAAAAAGAACCCACATCAATGAAATAAAATCTTTTGAAGTAGAAAGTTACTATTTCTTAATCTTTACCTCCTTTCTAATTTTGTTTTTCTCTAATCAAGCAGCATTTTGATATAATATGGCTGTAAAGAAATGAATTGGGTAAGGTGGGGTAGGAGCATGATAGAACATTCCACTTATTTGAAGGGTTATCTAGAGGTGTTCTGGTAAATGTTTTACAATTAACTCCCCCCCCCCCCCAAATGTACATGACACAAACTTTAAGTTTAATCTTCATTATTAACATTATCTCCAAAACTTTATGTTTAGGTGATCAACAAAACAATGAATCGGGTCCTGACTTTTAGTTTTTGCTTATTTCTAAAGTATAAAGCTCACAATGAAAATTTAACAACGAGCTTTCTCACAAGATCATTGGAGTTGGCTGCAGCACACACTGCTGTGGTTATCTTATAGTCCAAGATCTTGATTACTTTAGCCAGCCCTAGAAGGCAGAAATGGAGGAAACATGTAGAAATTCTAAAGGGAGGCATAGGTAAAGGAAAATATTTCTGATTAACAATTAACAATGTTCTAAACAATTAGAACTCCTCCAAAATAGAATGGGATGTCTTAGGGGATTGGCATTACCACCCTTCCTCTTCAGGCAAAGGCTTATATTTGGGGATATCATAGAGAAGATTCCCAAGTGGGTATTTATGGGATCACACCCCTTCTAATTCTTATATTCTGTGATCCTATCAATAGCTGATCTCACAGGTACCATCTACAACTTTTATCTATCTGAAGTTTACACGTATAAGTTCTTGGAGAGCAAATAACAAAATAGGCTCCTAAAAATAAGAATAGTTAGCATTTATATAGTGCTTCCAAGTTTGCAAAATGTTTTATGTCATCTCATTTAATCTCTGCAACAATTCTGTGAACTATATGCTGCTATTATATCCTTGTTACACATTCAGGGTCACAATGCTAGTATCTGAACTAAGATTTGAACTCAGGTCTTCTTTTCTCTAAGTCCACCATTCTATCAACTGTTGCATGTACTTTATATCTCTAAATGTTAATATTTGTTGAAATTGAATTGAATTAATGAACATTTGTAACTATTCTCTGTTGGGGGATATACTTACTTTGTTCTGGATGGGAGAAGTCATTCATCTTATCATGTTCCCCTATCCAAAGCTTATACCTGGTGGAGTTTAGAAAGACAGTACTGAGATTTATGCTTAAATTCTCTTGTAAGTATCCTTACACAGACAATTCCCTTTGAAAGACTACCTAACATGTGGACAAACTAGGGCCAGAAGTATTTCCTCCTTATAGGATCATAGATTTTGAGGCAGAATGGTCCTCAGAGACCATTATTTTATGTTGGAAGAATCTAAGGAAATCCCAGGGAAGTTAATCAACTATTATTCCAAGGAAGGTTGGGTACACTAGCTGATAAAGGCAGAAAATTTCCAAATCTATTAACAACATACATTGTACTCCTCCAAATAGCAGCACTAACAGGGCAAGACAAGGGCGAATTCTTCTAAGATAAGAAATAAAGGAATCATTATTTTATTAATTTCTAACCCTTACAAAATATCTAAATCTATACCGCTTTATATGGATAACAGAAGGATTTCACTAATTCTTTGTTAATTGTGCATTGTTCATGAAATTTTTATTTTCTATGAAAAATTTCCTGTATTTTTAGTATTTATCAAACTCAGTATAGATTAGTATGTGCATTGTGGCTTCCTAGTTATTTTTTTCCTAGTTATTTTAAGAAGAAGAATGAAGAGGGAAAGGTTAAGGTGTCTATAAATTTATATTTCCCCTGGACCTGCTTGTATGAGGTGAATTTTTGCTGGGAAAGAAAGCTGAAGCTTTATATTTTTGTTGTTGTTGAGCAGACAACTTATTTTTGTTGAAGGATGGAGTTAGTTACTAACTCATTCAGTGCACGTCTAATATAAAAGTTATCATTAAGTAGCCTAGGTATGTCAGGATCATAAATAAATGAGGTTAATTTTTGTCCTATTGGGTGGGGAAAGGACAGGTTTTTTTCTAAGGTTCTTCTAAGGTTTTTCTAAGGTTCAAATGGGAAAATGTAGATTAAAGACTCTGAAGAAATTATAAAGTGCTATCCAGATGCAAAGTGTTATTATTCCTGTGTCCACTTCTGCTGGGGTCGGCATTAGAGAAGTTGTGGAGGTAATATGAGAAGGAGACAGTGAAGGACTGAGCAAGGTTTGTGGCATTCTCTTGGTTTGAAAATGGAAAGTAGATGGTATGTGTGTGTGTGTGTGTGTGTGTGTGTGTGTGTGTTGTATGTGTATGCATGTTCATGGGTATTTTCTTTACTTACACAAACCACCACCTCTCAGCCTTTGTAGTTAATGTTTGTGCATTGTTTTGACTAGAATGACGTGAAGAAAAGACAGTTCTTGCTGATAATCTGGTAACAAGTCTCTCCATCCTTAGCTACAGCATGTCTTTAATGAAATACATACACTCTTCCCCACACTCCACATTCTAAGGATCCCCAACTTATTAAGACTCGTGTTCCACTATCATACCTTTAAAAATCATAATGAGACATCAGAGTAGAATTTTAGTGAAGAATATGTCTTTTCTTGACTATAGAGCATCGACCTTTATAAAAGGGCATCTTTGAAGACATTTTTTTGGGGGGCAGCAATGAGGTGTAGTGCATAGAATAGTAGCCCTGGAGTCAGGAGGACTTGAGTTCACATCCAGCCTCAGACACTTATTAGCTGTGTGACCCTGAGCAACTCACTTAACCTTCTTTGCCTCAGTTTTCTCATCTGAAAAATGACCTGGAAGTGGAAATAGCAAATCACTCCAGTATCTTTACCAAGAAAGCCAAAAATGGGGCCATGAAGAGACTGAAACGACTAAACTACTACAAATCTTTATTCAGGAAGAGAAATAATAGCTACCTCAATCAAGATATAAACACTTATGCCTATATGCTATGTGTATATATCAATCAATCTATCTATCTATCTACATTTGTATATGTATATATATATATATAT
>NC_058132.1:515742209-515752537 GCF_016433145.1 Gracilinanus agilis
TTTCTTTCTTTCTTTCTTTCTTTTCTTTCTTTCTTCCTTCCTTCCTCTCTTCCTTCCTTCCTTCCTCTCTCTCTCTCTTTCTCTCTCTCTCTCTCTCTCTCCCTCCCTTGCTCCTACTTGATTACAATTAATCTTTGCTTCTTTTGCTTGAAAATTTTTATTTTTTAAAATTAAGCTATCCTAGGGCTAAGATGTTTTAGATGATTTTTTTAAAAAGCCTAATAGTTACACAAATTGTTTTCAGCCTCCTTTTAAAGACCCATGTGCTTAATGTATACAAACACAAGGGCACAGTATAAAGATTCTTTTGTTTTTGAAAAAATTAAGCATAGTGCTGCTCCCTCCTCTGAAACTCAAAATAATAATAGCTTATGTTGGCTTAACATTTTACCCTTCACATTTGCAAATTGTATTTATATTTATAATCTTATTTGATTTACATGAGTTCCATGACAGGAATATACAAGTATGATTATCTTCATTTTACAGAACAGGAAACTGAGACCCAGATGCTTTATGTGATTTTATCAATCTATTATGTCTAGTTTGACTTTGATGGATCCAGGACTAGATTCCCAGGTTTTCTGACTTGCTCAGTATTTGTTCTAATGTGCATGACTCTTCCAGCTCTTTATGACACTTTGTAGCTTTATTCTAACATGTATATTCTGCTTTGTAATTTGAGTATGCAATTTATTCTCCCTCACTTAATTTGAATCTTTTTAAGGTTCATGAATCTGTCCTTTATCTTTGTATTTCTCATAATTCTTACCATTTACCTTGACCTAAAGAGCATTCTTGAGTATTTGCTGAATGAATGAAATGGTATAGAAATGTTCATTTTCAAAGATTGATTATTTAATCAATAACTTGGATAATCAGATAAATAGTCATTCATTGTATTTATTTTACCATGTTAACACTAAGGATGGGTGGGCAGGAGACAAAAATGAAGATATACTATGTTTTCAAGGATCTTAATTCAGTGGGAGAAAAAAGAATAAAAGAAGACAAATAATGACAACTCTAGGCTGAATATGATAGGTGGCATTAAAACAAAAGTGCCATGGGCTTGTTCTACTTGGCTGATGAAGGTATAACTAGGACCAGGGAGTAATTGTAGACAGGTTGGCCTTGGCTCAATATGCAGAAAAGCTTAACAATTAGACAATTCCAAAAAAAAGAATAGTCTGACTCAGAAGAGGATTCTTTTTTACAAGAAGCCTTCATATAAAGGATGGATCAGCATTCATCAGGGATGGTAAAGAGAAGTTTCTTGTTTGTGTATGGGTAGCACTCATTTGCCTCTAAGTCTTTTCCAACTTGAAAATACTGTTATCCTGCATCTCATTTGATAGGCATTTGGGAAACATAATCAGAATTGTGTTAGCAAACTACTGGAATGACCCAAGTGAGAAAGTTAAGTTAGAAAAGCTGCCTAACACTTCGTGTTGTCTGAAGTTAGAATGAGCCACCTCAGGAAGAAGTGAGCTCATCATAAGCTTAGGCATTCAAGGGGAAGCTAGATGACCAGCTATCAACAGCTGTGTAGAGAGGATTCATTTTCAGGCTCCTGTGTGTGTGTGTGTGTGTGTGTGTGTGTGTGTGTGTGTGTGTGTGTGTGTGTGTGTGTGATTTAGTGATGCCATAACCTGTATGGTGGAAATAGCACTTGACTATGAAACAGGGTTCCAGTTCTAGGTTGGCTGTTGATAGGCTAAATCGTCTTAAGAAAATCACTTCACCTCCCAAGCCATCAGCTTACTTATGTATAAAATGAGGGAGGTAGTGTTGAAAGGGATGTGGGTGGTGTGGACATGATAAATGTCTCCAGGGTTTGAAGCAAGTAGGTGGTAGCCTAGAATGCTGGACCTGGAATCAAGGAGAAATGAGTTCAAATCAAAGTTGAACAAATTATTTAACTTTTGTTTCTCTAACTATAAAATGGGGAATATACCTATTTGCATTATCTAGTGATGATCTTTAAAATTCTTTGCAAATACATCACTGTTTTCAAAACATCATAGATTAACAATAGTAATAGTAATAACATTTCAGGCTATCTAGTCTTTTTTTCCCCTCTTTACAGATGAGAAAACTGAGGCTTCAAGCACATAAATAATTTTCTCTGTGCCACATTGGTAGGAAAATGATGATGATAAGATTTGAACCCAGGCCCTCTTAATCTAGAACCAATTCTGATATTAGAGTGATTATTGAGAAGGGAGAATTAATAGGATTTGACAACGCATAAAGGGGTAAATAATAAGGTTGGTCTCAAAGGGTAATCTGAAGTTTGAGACTGAATAATTTTTTTTAAAACCCTGACCTTCTGTATTGGAGTCAGTACTGTGAATTGGCTCCAAGGCCAAGTAAGGGCTAGGCAATGGGGGTTAAGTGACTTGCCCAGGGTCACACAGCTAGGAAGTGTCTAAGGCCAGATTTGAATCTAGGACTTGAGACTGAATAATTTTGAGAAATGTGGTATCATTAATAGAAATAAGTCAATCAGAAAAAGAAGCTTGTTTTGAAGATACGGTAAAAAGTTTTAATTTTGATGGACTGAGGTTTTAATGTTAGCAGGAAATCTAATTGAATATGTCTACCAGGTTGATGGAAATGCAGAAGTGAAACTTGGAAAAGAGATCAGAATTGGAGATAGAGATTTTTTAATCATTTACATGTACATGGAGTTGCTCAGAGATGTTAGGCAACAGTTTCCAGATCTCCTCCCCAAAAGGTGTATGTGTTTCTAAGGTCTTTCTAGCTCCAATATTGTAGTAATAGAGATGAACAAGACAACCATAAGAATAGATGTAGAAAGAAAGAGTCTGTAGATGGAACACTGGCAAGTGTACATATTTTAATAAGAATAGGAAGGTGAAAAGAAATCAGTAAGCAATACAAATCCTTATTTGTAGTTAAAGTAGTTAAAGGGGAAGAATGAGAACCAATATAGTTCCTGACACAATGTGCTCCTTAGAAAAGAGGAGTGGAGTGCTTACAATGGTGCTTGGGTAGCATAATATTTGGAAACCAAAGTCACTGCAAGTATATAGGAAAGGGGAGGCAGTTAGTGGCTCAGTGAATAGAGAGCCAGGCGTGGAGAGGAGAAGTTCTCGGTTCAAATCTTGCATCAGACATTTCCTCGCTGTTCAACCCTGGACAAATCACAATCACAAATCATCTAGCCCTAATTGCTCCCCTGTCTTAAAACCAATACTTAGTACTGACTCTAAGAGAGTAATTAAAAATATTAAAGAAAAAAGAAGTATATAGGAAAGCTATTGCTTGTTCTACAGCTCCCAAAGTATGTTGGACTTCCAGAGAGAAATATAAACTAGGGCATGGTACTATATAAGGAAATTTGCCAGAATGGCAAAGGATTGCCTCAACAGTAAAGTAACTCATTTTGCTCTCCAAACAATTTGGTGTCCGGGAACTACTCCTTTCTGGAATTTGGGAGACACAGGAAATCAGGGAATTCCCTTCTCTCTAGAAAGTCTTATCTCCAGATTCTCAGATTTGTAATTACTCATGTAGATAATCCTTTGGTTGATATTACTTTCTCAGAACAGATAAATAGGCACACATTTGCTTCTGTTATGTGCTTTTTTAGGAATAGTATCCGATTCAAGCTCTTCCAAAGTCTTGATTTTGGAGAGTAAATTTTAAATAATGTCCTTGCTCAGAAGCTGCAGGTTAAAAAATGTGGCTTCCAAATAGCTCCATTCTGTGGTTCCTGATTTGTAGGAGAGATTCAGCCTTCAACTTGCTACACTATAGACAGGGCTCAAATGAAAAGGAGACAAGATAATTTCAATAATAAATGGTTGGTAAATGATGCCAAATGTTTCAAAGGGGTCAGGGAGGATGAGGACTGGGAAAAGGCCATTGAATTTGATAATTGAGAGGCTAGTGGGAAAATTAGGGAGTAATTTTAGTAGAGTTGTGTTGGTGGAAGCTAGATTACAAAGGATGAAAGGGGAATGAGTATAAGAGGAAGTGAAGACATGGATTACTCTAAAAAGAAATAGTATGAAAATGTGGGAGGGTTATACAGAAATACTATTAAAATTACTTATTTGTTCATTATTACAAATTAAAATTTTCAGGTATCTCCCTCTCTCCCCACCTCCTCATTGGAGAAGGCATTATTTGACAAAAAGATATATATATGTAAAACTTGCTCATTTCTATTTACTTATTTTTGGGGAGCCTTGGAACATCTGAATAGAGCTGCAGGAAGAAAAGATGTTGAAACTGATGCTGTTTTCCCTAATGCCTAGATCAATTCACAATTCTACCAATACCAATAGTGCATTGCTATGCTTTCCCCCGACACTTTACTTCTTGATAACTTTTTACTTTTGTGACACTGAATTTTTATCAAAATTGAATAGTTTTCCTATTCTGATAACTTGTTCTTTGTCTTTTATTGGCCTCTTATTTTTAATCTCCTAATGAATCATGGATACCATCTCATATTCTGTCATTGGCTCTCTTCTCTTTCATTATACTCTTTCTCTTAGTGGTACCCTATTCTCCCATGACTTCAGTTGTTGCTTTTTTTCCAAATAACTCACAGATTTTTTATATGCACCTTTAAATCTCCAAATTTCAGGCCTACATTTCTAACTGCCTGTTAGATGTTTCTACCTAAACATCTTACTAGTCCTTGGAACTTGACAAGTCTAAAATTTGCTTCTCCTATTAATTTTCTGTGTCTAATGATCATACCACTTAGTCTTCTATCTCTTTCCTTTCTCACATACTTCTCATTAAGTCAAAATTCAAGGTCCTGTTGATTTTATTTCCACAATTTATCACACATCTGCCTCTCTTCTTAATGTCTACTATCATCACCCTTGTGGTTCTCAAGTCCTACATAAATTGCTATAATAACATCTTGACTTCTCTTGTCCAGTGCATTCTCCTCCTGACTGATCACTCTGCATTATGGCCTGAAGAATCTTTCTAATGGGATACTCTTATCCTGCCATTCAACTCCAGTGGTGGATCAAATTCAAGCTCCCTTACATCTAGATCCAATTTATTTCTTGCATATTCACCATTCTAGACACACTGGATTACTCTGTCCATTTTCTTGTTCTGACTTCTCTCTTTTGCACCTTTGCTAGAACCACCTCTTCTATATGCAACAGATCCTTTCCACTTCAGTCTTGTCTGATGAAGCCCCTCTCTTCCTTTAAAGTTCAACTCAATTATGACTTGCTCCACAAAATCTCCCTTGACCTTGCTTCCCACCAACCTCCCTTTCAGGAAAGACATCACCCTCCCCCCTCAAATTTCCTATAGCCTCAAACTATGAATCTAATCTAGCAAACTAGCCACCTCCTTGAACTTTTATCCCTTTCCCTTATAGAATAATTATTTTTTATACCTGTCTTTCTGACTTTTTGGATAACAGAATCTTGAGAAAAGGATTAGAATGACATCTTTCTTTATATTCCTAGCCCTTAGAATAGTATTTTGAACATAACAGCTGTTAAATGTGTTTTGGATTTATATGTAAATGAGTGAATTTAAGCTTATGGATACATTTACTCATATAACATATAAGTATATGTCTGAAAATCAGGAAGACTTCAGTGCAATTTGGTGCATACTGGCTATTTGACCTGATCAAGTCATTTAACTTCTTAGTATATGCTTATAAATCTCTAAAATACGTCACTGCCTATCATGGCCCTTATTGTCTTTAAGTAGTGATTTTGGTACTCTTAAGAGGATTTGGAAACAGGTGGGTAGAATATCTGCAGATAGAGTCAGTCCCCATTGATGTTGTTCCCCCAAGTGGACCTGCATCTCAGGTCAATTTAATTTATGATAATCAAATTAGCTTTGGCAAAGTAATATTTACTTCAGAAGGTAAAATCATAAACTTACAAGCTTATTCTCAACATTTGAGGTTTAGTTAACCTCTCCCCAACTCTGCACCATCTCAGTCTCTGGGGAGGGAAAGGGGATTAGATTTATAGTTTAGCTTGGTTCCCCAGGAGCACAGTTTCAGTTTTAAGTGCAAATCCCACCTCAGCTTGGGTTCAGGTATGATGGCTTCTTAGGGACTTAGTGCCAGGATGATTGACTTCTGCCTGCAATCTTGGCTCCCAGGTTGCCATGACTTGAACTCCTGGCTGTGATGAGGATTACCTCTGCCATCTGAAACTGAAGAGAATAAATAACATGAGCAGAATTATAGACCTTTAGAACCATTTCTCAGAAGGGAGATAAAAGAGATGGGAATATGGGAAGGAAAGGCTTTCTTCCCATATCAATTCAGTTCATGATATTAGTGCTGTGGATGAACTGAGATCTTCATCCTCCAGATGCAGCAGATTGGAGTGATCAGAAAGGAGCATCAGTCAGAGATTTCAGTCTAGTCAATTTTAAAGATGCTGGCAAAAATCAAAGCAGATTAACCCTAAGGTTAAGGATGGTAGAGGATGCAGCAGGCTCCATGTTAGGCAAACTTGGTGTGCTCAAACTACCCCTCAAGGTTGTCTTCATGTTAGGCAAATTGAGAATGCTTGGAGAAGCTGGGGTTACATATTACTTACAAAAGAGTTGCTGTACTGCATTGGTTGAAGTCGTATTGGGATTAGGAGTGGAGGGATATTTTATTTTTGTCTCTCTCCAACATCTAGCACATTGCTTATCTCACGTTAGTAGGTGTCTAATAAATTTATGTTGAATTGAATTGAATCTATTTTAATTGCCACAGCATCATTGATGTCTGAAATTCTCTCATGAGAGACTCATTTCTTTGACTATAATCTGTCAAAAATAAAAGGCCATTTATTGTTCTTAGAAAAGCTAGTACATTAATTCATACTTTATTATAATTGAATATATATATTCATCCCAAAGAGATTTTGATCAATTCACAACTCCACCAGCAGTGCATTAATGTCCCAATTTTGCCACATCCCCTCCAACATTTATTACTCTCCTCTGCTGCCATTTTAGCCAATCTGTTGGGTGTGAGGTGATACCTCAGAGTTGTTCTGGTTTGCATTTCTCTAATTATTAGAGATTTAGAACACTTTCTCATGTGCTTATTGATAGTTTTAATTTCTTTATCTGAAAATTGCCTATTTATGTCCCTTGCCCATTTATCGATTGGAGAATGGCTTGATTTTTTGTATAATTGATTTAACTCCTTGTATATTTGAGTAATTAGACCTTTGTCAGAGTTTTTTGTTATAAAGATTTTTTTTCCCAGTTTGTCGTTTCCCTTCTGATTTTAGTTGCATTGTTTTTGTTTGTACAAACCTTTTTAATTTAAAGTAATCAAAATTATTTATTTTACATTTTTTTTATTATTTTACATGTATTATTTTACATGTAATTTTTTCTAACTCTTACTTGGTTTTAAAATCTTTCCTTTCCCAGACATCTGACAAGTACACTATTCTGTGTTCACCTAATTTTCTTACAGTTTCCTTCTTTATATTCAAGTCTTTCACCCATTCTGAATTTATCTTGGTATAGGGTGTGAGATGTTGATCTAAACCTAATCTCTCCCATAATTGTTTTCCAATTTTTCCCAGTTGTTTTTGTCAAATAGTGGATTTTTGTCCCCAAAGTTGGGCTCTTTGGGTTTATCATACACTGTCTTGTTGACATCATTAACCCCAAGTCTATTCCACTGATCCTCCCTTCTGTCTCTTAGCCAGTACCATATTGTTTTGATAGGGATAAAGCAAAGAGAACATAAATGATATTGGGTTCCTAAGGGTTAGGAAACTAAGAAGGGATAAGGGCATTAAAACCACATTTTTTTGCCCATAATTTTACTCTGGATCTTCCCCGAGAATCGGGCCCATAAAATTGCTGTTTCCACATTAATGTTTTACACTTAATAGTGGGGAATTGGTGACAGTGATTTAAAGTAAGGTATTATAATGCCAAACTCAGACTTCTGTTTATGGGAAATAAATTAAAATCACTTATGCAATCATCTTCAAAGATCATTGCATAAAATCAGGGTGTCATATTGACTATTCCAAGTAGCTCCAGCACTGCTGTCTGCAGTGGTCAGCCACTTCATTGGCTTAAAAAAAATCCCCTTGAATTTTTATGAGCTGGACTCATCACATCTATGATTTGGCTTAAGAAACAGTAAAAGTCAGAATATATAGCCATTTTCTATCCCCAGGAGTGTGTACACATATCATATTATGTGAACCTTGGAACACCTCCCTTCCTTTGCAAAATTCAGCCACACTTGCATGTTTTCTTACTCTGACTCTTACCCACTCCTTCTGCCAGCTTTTAGACTCACTCTTCCAATACAGGTGGTCAAATCAAAATCAGGAATGAACATATGGAGACGAGAATTGTTTTTACCTCATCATAGGTATCACAAATACTAAGGGGGAGGCTTGATGGATGGGCCCTTTGTATATATATCCCTTGTGCATACATAGGAAAATATAGTTTGTATAACTACCCGGGATATAACTAAAACAAGTTACCTTATTGAGATATTGTTTTTATAGTACTCAGATATTAGTTTTGCTTGGAATGTTTTTTTAAGAACTCTTTTTAGAGGAATTCTTAGAGCCACAAATTTAATTCAAATCTGGATGGCACAACAGCAACTAACTGTTCAGATAAAAATAAATTTTCTGATATTATTAATGTAGGGCAATTTTCATTTCAGAGCCTTAGGTTCCCCATATGTACTACAAGGGAGTTGGAATAAATGACTTTTGCAGTACCTTCTAGCTCTAACATCTTTTAAGCTTAAATATAAGGGAATAGTGCACATTAATTGAGGAGTTGTTCTATGAAGTGTTTAGCAATAGGTGAATAGGAGGGTGAAGATCTTAGATTCTGACCTAGAAGGGAACTTTGAGATTGTCAAGTTCAAACTACTCATTTCAGAGAAGAAAAAACTGAGGCCAAGAGAGGTTAAATGACTTGCCCAGGCTCAAACAGCTAGTAAGTGTATGAAGCCAACATTTCTTGGCTTCAAGTATGATATCCTATCCATCATGTGGGGTTGCTTCTCTAAGTCTGGAAAATATATAATCTGAGAGAAAAGAGAATATTTAGGCTGAAAACAGAAGCTTCTCTGGCTGAGGGGAAAAGGGTCCTGGAAATTACCTTCCTAGATAAAAGATTGTTGTTCAGTTGTATCTGTCTCTTCACGATCCCATTTGAGGTTTTCTTGACACAGGTACTGGAGTGATTTGACATTTCCTTCTCTAGCTCATTTTACAAATCAGGAAACTAAGGCAAACAGGGTTAAGTGACTTGACCAGGGTCACATTGCTACAAAGTATCTCAGGACAGGTTGGAACTCAATCTTCCTGACTCCAGGCCCCTCACTCCATTTCCTGCGCCGCCTAGCTACCATTTAAAAGGTTATTATGTTCTAAAGGGAGTACAAGTCTTGGGAAACAGCAGAAAAAAGAATGAGGAGTTATAGGGAGACAGGTTTCAGTTCAATAAAATGAAGAAATTTCTTATATAAATGCTTACCCTCTATTTAAAATCCAATTTAAATCATATTTCCATAAAATCTCCCTTGATTTCTCCCAGTTGAGCCTGGCTCTGGAGATGAATTTTTCCTGGAATCAGGAAGATCTAAGTTGAAATCTAGCCTTAATTGCTCCCTGTTTGCCTGAGTTTCCTCAAATGTAACATGGGGCTACTAACAGTATCTTCCTTGAAGGAGTGTTGTGAGGATCAAGCGAGATATTTGTAGAGAGTATTTAGCACAATAATTAGCACATAGTAGGCACTATATAAATGCCCATTCCTTCTGCCCCTTTTCTCCTAGTTGGTAATGAGTTTTCCCTTCCAATGCAGGTGAAACCTATGTGTGCTTTAACCTTCATAGAATGTGAACACCTCGATCCCAAAAATTGTCCTACTTTTCTGTTTGTATTCCCAGCACAGTGCTTCATACAGAGTAATTGCTAAATACAGGCTTTATTATTCATGCATTCATTTATCCAATATAATATAACAATTTGCTTCCATCTCCCTTAAACAATTCTCAAGTATTATTGGTATTTAAAATCCTTGCCTTCTGTGTTAGAATTGATATTACATATTGGTTCCAAGACAGAAGAGCAGTAAGGGCTGGCCAAATGAGGTTAAGTGACTTGTCCAGGGTCACATAGCTAGGAAGTGACTGAGGACAGGTTGAATCCAGGATTCTCTGTCATAAGATATAAACTCTGTGTATACTAAGTCACCTAATTGCCCTTATACATTATTTCTTAACATTCTCTCTCAACATTCTCCCTCTCTCCCTCCCTCTCTCTCTCTCTCTCTCTCTCTCTCTCTCT
>NC_058132.1:515752928-515829589 GCF_016433145.1 Gracilinanus agilis
TCTCTCTCTCTCTCTCTCTCTCTCTCTCTCTCTCTCTCTCTCTCTCTCTCTCTCTCTTCCTGTTTCTCTGTCTGTCTGTCTGTCTGTCTGTCTCTGTCCCTTTCCCTTCGCTCTCTCTGTCCCTCTCCCTTTTCCTCTTTCTCTCCCTCTCCCTCACTCTCTCTCTCTCCCCTCATTGTAACTTAAAATGACACTAAAACTTTTCTAATACCATATATCACCATGTATGTATATCTATCTTATATCATCCTGGTAGTTTGGAAGGAAAGGGAAAAAGCATTTATATAACACCTACTATATGCCAGGAACTGTGCTAGGCTTACAAATATTATCTCACTTGATTCTCCCAACAACCCTTTGAGGTAGGTGCTTCTATTTTGTCTCCATTTTATAACTGAGGAAACTGAGGTGAACAGAAGTTATGTGATTTCCTCATTAGTAAGTGTCAGGTTTTGAACTCATATTCCTGGCTCTGAGCTCAGCACCCTAACTACTATCACCTAATTTCTTCCATACAACTAACTAGGTGACACAGTAGATAGAGTGCTGGGCCTGAATTTGGAAAGATCTGAGTTCAAATTTGTCCTCAGACACTTATCTAACTTTATGTTTTCCTCAGTACTTTGTGAAGTGTTCCATTAATATTTATAATAACTAAAATTCATTACATAAAAATTTAAATTAAAATATTATATAAAAATAAAATTTAATAAATAGCACATTACCAAGTTGCTGTGTGTTAAAAGGTTAAATTGATTTTTACAACAGTGACTTATTGATCATATGACTAGGAAATCATTCATACCAAGTCTTCCTGAATCCAAGTTTAGGCTTCTATCTATTATTCTACACCACTCCTTACTAATTCAATTCACTAGCCATCCAACCACATTCAAAGCTCTGGGGGGTCTGATTTTTTAGAATTCATTTCATTTTTATAGAGCAAAAAGTAATTTAGAGTCTCCCTAGTCCAACTTCTTCATTTTACAGATTGAGGATCAAGAATCTAAATGATTTATCAAAGATCAATTTTTAGGCAGTATCATATATTAATATATGTATGTATATATAATTAGACTGAGCTGGATTTCACTAAAGTCACTTAGTAGTATTCTGGGTTTTGATATGATAAATACAGTGGCATTCATGTGTACATCTGAAAGTATTTAGCAATTCTTCTATTTGGAATTTATGTAGAACATCTTCCAGGACAAGGACAAAATGCTTTTGATGGGTACCTGTCTTTCTGTTTTATGGCACGTTTGACATTACCAATCAAAAAGTCTTTGAACAGATCTATATCTGTGGTTGGATTTACCAAAGGATCTAGCATGATCATCGAAACTAGGTGTCATAGTAGATAAAGGTATAGGCTTGTAATAAGGAAGACTTGAATTCAAATCCTCCCTCAAATACTTACTGACTGGTAGGTTCTTTTTCTCAGTCTCAGTTTCCTCATCTGTAAACTGAAGCTAATAACTTCACAGAGTTGCTGTGAAAGTCAAAGGCAATAATATATGTAAAGTGTTTTCAGTCTTCTAAGGATTATGTAAATGTGAGTTATTATCTTAATATAACATATGCATCAGAAACTATTGGTAAAGAGTCTTGACAACTATATTTTGGCCTCTAAATTTAAAAAAATGCTTACTTGTAAGCAACATATTTCATTTTTCAGTTGTTTGAGATTCAAAATATGTTCTGCTTTTGAGCACCATTTGTGAAAGAATGCCTAATCTCTTTGCATATTTTCAAGGATATAGACAATATGATTGATAAATTAACTAGCAAGTACTATGCAACAGGCACTATGCTAGGAGCTGAGGATGAAAATAAAAATAAAACAATGCCTACTCTTAAGGGGTTCACATTCTACTGTGGAAATAAACATGTATGTACAGAATAACTATAAACAAATAAATGCCAATAAATATAAGGTAATTAGGGAGAAGAGTATTATTTGTTGGGGAATAAGGAAAGCTTCAAGGAGAGAGGTGATTCAGAGATCTCTTGATGAAAGAGAGGGATCCTTGAGATGGAGTTAAGAGCAGTATATCAGGCCCGGGAATCCAGATGGAGAAAAGACCAAGAGGCAGGGATTGGATGTTACACACAAAAATAAAAATGGAAAAAAAGAATAATTTGGATCTCAGAGTATTAATGAGGGGGGTGATATCAAGATATGTAAATAGAATCCAAGACCAGGTTGTGAAGGAATTGAAAAGATAAACATATTTGATATTATAGGCAATAGGGAGTTGCAGGAACCTAATGAAAATTGCCTTGGTAGATGAAACAGCAAAAAAGACAAATAAGAAGAAAACCAGGAGAAATGCCATAAAACAATAGAGAAGAAAGTATCTTGGAGGAAGGAGTGGTCAACAGTGTCAAACTTAGCAGAGTATTCAAATAGGATCAGAATTGAAGAAAATTTAACCAAATTGGTACTGGTGATTGGTAATTTTGGAGAGAATAGCTTCAATTGAATAATGAGATGAAAAGTCAGATTGAAAAGGGTTGAGAAAACATTTGCTAATTTAGGGATGGGGTAGTGGGCTTATGGGCTAGTAATTACTGGTGTTCTTTACATCTCCTTCTTAATATGTTCCATGATTTTTTATTTTTCATTTTTTAAAATATTGTTCCCTCTCTGAGTTTTTTTAATGGTCCTTTGATGATTTTAATTTTGTGTTAAATTTAGCATATATTTCCTCAGTGCATACTTGGTTTAGTCTAGATACTTTTTCTGACTTCATCTTTTTAATTGCCAGATGAATTTTCTAGTTCCTAGGTGGGTGGTAGAGTCCACAGGAGAGACTTCATCTGTCATTGATAGTGAAAATTGATTGTTATAGAAATATTAACAAATTTGTGCCTTTTCCTAACCTTACAGATTTATCTATGAATGCTTTCAGAATAATATATCTCAGTTAGCTCTCATGCTACGAATTGTAGACTTGTTTTAACTTCCATAGTTTTTTCCCTTATTTTATGTCACAATAGATGGTCATTACCAATCTTTCCTCTTTCACAATGTCTTAAAATGTGTCTATGCACTAAACAAAAGATTCCTTTGACTGCAGTGTCCCTTTTTTTTCTCATCAAATTGATCAAGTGGATGCTCACTAAGATGATTACTTAGTTTTTTTGACTTCCTTGTGGCCATTTTTTTTTACATCAGTTAAGATTTTACAGGAAGTGATGATCAAAATCAATAGGTTTGCCTTTTCTAGTTTCCATTTTTTAGCAATGACCCTCTTTTGAAAAGGTCAAGTTGAAGTTGTTACCATTATTTTCAGGGCTATGCAGGAATAATGAAAGGGAGAGATCCGAGTAATGGTAGCAGAGGGAAAGAGAAGGAAAAGAAAAATGGGTCATAGAAGTTCAAGTAGGGGTTGAACTAGATGATCTCTGAGGTCACATACAATTCTCAAATTCTTTGATTTTTCTTCTCATCTTTATCCTTCTTTCTACTTTGATGCTGATTTTGGCCTTTATTCTAACTAGTCAATTGTCTGACTTTACATAGATGATTATGATAGACTCCCACATCAATAACAAATTATTTCCTGTGTTTAAGATAAAATCAACTTCATTTTTGTATGTGATGAAACAGTATTGGTTGTGTTTATCATCTTCCAAGAATCTTTTGGAAGAAAGTTTTCATGATATAAAGGCATGAATATTCTGAATAGTTTGTAAACTATTGACTTCTTGAGTTTCTTAAACCTAAGTCCCATTTTCAAACTTTTTTTCTTCCATTTTCCTATATGCAACCTTTGATTTGTCATCAAACATCAAAGGACATGTTGATTATATTTGATGGACCTTTTCTAGTCTCTCATATAATTTCTCTACCAGCCTCCATTGTTTCTGTCCATCATTAGCACCCTGGGTTCAGATGAACATATATCCCATGGTGAATTATTTTGGTTTCACAGTGAAATTAATTTTGCCAGCAATTTTTTTTGCTTTTTGAAGAAGTTCAAAATTTAAAAAACAAGAGTATTAGAAGAAGACTCCTACTTACTAGTAACTTTGCTTTCTATCCTCATTTCATTTTTCATGAGAGTATCAGTACTGCTATGGTTCAATTGTGCCCTGAGAATATTGATTCATTGGCCATTTGACAAAAATCTCAAATCTCGAGTACCCACAATTAAGTTAACGTTTGTAGATGGTCTAAATCAGTGATTCCCAAAGTGGGCGCTGCCGCCTCCTGGTGGGTGCTACAGCGATCCAGAGGAGTAGTGATGGCCACAGGCACTTTTATCTTTCCTATTAATTGCTACTAAAATTAAAAAAAAAATTTCCAGGGGCACTAAGCAATATTTTTTCTGGAAAGGGAGCAGTAGGTCAAAAAAGTTTGGGAACCACTGGTGTAAATAATATAACTCTTAGCATGCTCTTTCTCTTTTCAAACGCTTAATAACCATTAGTACAAAAAGAAGAAAAGTTGGGACAGTGAGACTGAAGGTCATTAAAATAATGATGGGTTGCCATGGCCAAAAAAAATATTACCTAGTAGTCTGCCTACCAGTGATGAGCCTCTTCATCTTTAGATAGTCTGGTCCTGGCAATGGATTCAATCTATCATCTGGATTGTACTTAAAGCCTTTTCAGGAAAGAAAAATCTGCCAGATGTTGGACTTCATTGTGTTCCTTGTGATGTCAATCACCTCTCTGCAAAAATGATGCACTGGAAGAAGATTCTGTGGAGGTCATTAAGACTTCAGGAAGATGAGAAACTAAACATGTTGGTTGGTAGTTAGTGATCTTTTCTCAATAGCTATTTTGAGGTAATATTTTGTTTTAACTCAATTATGTCTTCATTTTGGATAACTAAAAAGAAATCACAATTATACAAAATGTTTTTTGAGTCCTCACTAGGTGTAGGGCATGGTGGTATGTGATGCAGATTCAAAGGAAAGAAAACAATGTAATTCCTGCTTTCAATGAGACCTTTACTAGGAAAATCATGACATGGATGGGAAAAACATAATGCAAGGTAGAAAAGGTATGAAAAAATATGAAGGACATGAAAAAGTGAGAATATAGAAAATATCTATAGCCATACTTTTGTTAATTATACAAATATTCACTGTTTAAGCATAATTTTCCTTTATAAATTCGATGGGTTTGATGATGGGGAAATCGTGCTTGTTGGCAGTATTCCCACAAAAAATAGCAGTTTCTAAGAAGGAGGTTTCTCCCATTAACCCTTGTCTTTATTTTATGCCTATTTTAGCAACAAAGTAAGCATTAAACAATTTCTTTAACAAGGTGTTTAAGCTACCTTATATAGTTGATAATTTTACAATTTTTTTTTAAACAGACAAAACACTGGCTTAAAATTTCTAGCAAAATACTACATACTGCAGAGTAGCCTTTTACAAGTGTACGAGAAGGCTGGCTTCTTTGGCTGACTGCATTTAACCAGCTGTTATCTCTTCAGTCTGATCATAGCAGTAATTAACATGAAAAGAAATCCTTCTTTGTGCTCCGTGCTGTCGAACTGGGCTAGACTGAGAACCAGTTTGTCTTTTCTTTCAGTAACAATGGCCATTTGCTGCATTTGATTTTCACTTTCCTAGAGGCTAAGGTTGCCTCCTTTTTTTCTCTTCTGTTCTCAGTGATTTAGGATCCTGGGTGGGAAGAAGGGGAGGGCGGTGGAGGGCAGCCTCTAACAGTTATTTCTTTAATCTACCAAGGTAGACATACCCCAAACCAGGATGATTTCATTACATCGCATGGTACAGTGAGCGTCTGGACAATTTATCTCAGAAACAGTATTCCTTGGAAGAGAAATTAAGAGCTCTGTCCATGTTTGGACAACTGTACTTTCTTGACACCTTTCCTCACTCAAAGAACTGCTCCAATTGGCCCGAGAATCTTTCCTTCCTGGTGTGACATTTTTCTCAGACATGATGTCACCTCCCCAAATTCCTTGGCTCAATAAAAGAAATGTGAACCTTGTTGACGTTATACTGAAGATTAATTGAGGTCTAATTTTTAATTTTGGAAACCTTTTTGTCCCTTTGATTGACAGCTCAGATCAAACTTGAGCTTATATTGAAATGATTACCAACGGGGCATACGGCAATGAATTAAGAATGCTAATAGAGATGTAATCCACGCATGAGATGGCTAATTTATTACACATATGGCATAGTTCATAGCCCAATTTCAGGCTCTCCAGCAGAGTGGATTAAATAAATATTAGGTAAAACTGAATATTTCTAGTTTCTAAACAACAATAATCATTCTCTGCCTGGCTAGCTAAAGTTCCCCTGGAAGGTTTGTTTTAGAAAACCGATTTCATATTTGAAGCATTGAGAAGTTTGGATACTATAGAGCCAAATGCAAGAGCAGAGATTTTCTACACTTTTAATTACAAGGTGTAACATTTATTAATGGGAATATTCATTAAAATTCTCATGCAAAATTTAAAAAAATCACATACTAACTTTAAGTTATTATTTAAGGATATAGGAGTTTGAATGAATTTTGGGGTTTTGTAAACAAAATTAAGAATGTCTAAGAATTAATTTACTAGCTCATGATTGAGGGCTAACTATTAAGTATCTTATTGTGATCATTGTGCTTAGGTTTGTTATTTACAGCATTTAAAGTGAAATATCTGTCTAAGAAGTGAGATAATGTGGTATGGTAGGAAGATCCAGGGCTCTGGCTTTTTGATTCTTGAGTCAAAGAACTCAGGCTTAAATGCTGCCAAAGATTCCCATTACCTTTTTGGTCTTAGACAAATCATTTAAGAGTTCTTTCCGTGTTTGAGCCTTCTTAAGCCTCAGTTCCCTGATCTATAAAATGAGGGAATTGAGTTAGACGTCCTTTGAGGTTTATTTCAGCTATATATCTGTGTAATCCTCTGAAGTATTATATTGCCTCATTTGGTGTCAAATACATTCATGTAATACTCATTTCTACTGCAAAGAATAATGATAATAGGAAAAATATTTCTTGAGAAACTTTGCCAAATAGTAGATAGCACCAGTGACATGAGTTGAGCAAGCCCCATAAATAATTTTGGGCTTCAAGTTCAGTTTTCTGTCTTTATAAGAATGTTCCCACACCAGTGAAATTTTGGCCACAGATATAATAATAATACATAATTATTAGTATTGTTATTATTATTATATCTTAAACGATGGTTTACCACTCATTCAAAATTCTGATAGCTGCTTTCTAACAACCTCAGGAATAGATTCCTTCTTTCCTCAATGAGTTTAGTGTCTGGTTCAAGAATCTTACTCTGACAGCTCCTCATTTTACTAATTTCCCATGACCTATTCCTTCACCTCACTCCTCTACACACAGAGATTGTCATTTCCTTGATCCTCCCATCACCCACAAATGTACCACTTCTATAATTGTGAACTCTGAAACTCCATTAACTGATTATAATCTGTCATTCCTCTTCTTCCTCTCCCTGACAACCCCAAACCTTGTTATTTTTCTTCATCCTCATTTCCAATCCCTTGATCCCTCTGTTCTTTCCCAGGATACCTCTCTTGTACTTATGAATGGTGATTTTAAGTAGATGATGGACTCAATCTAGTTCCAGAAACCTGAAATATGGCAATGTGGTGCTATTAAAAAAAGAGAGAAAACAAAAAAAAGCAAATGACAGCAACAACAATAAATACTTTATAAATATCTGTAATTGGTAGAGATACGGTCCAATGGCTTCTATAGATTATAGATTCAAATATATATGCTAAATTATAAGAACTATAGTTCCTAATCTCAATTATGACTCAACTCATGAGAGTACTGTAAGCTGTTGATGGGCCTTGCAGAGTGCAGTAGAAAGGGAAGAGGATTTCTCTTCTCTCACTCATTCCATTCCTCTGCCCCCAACATATGAAAAGTAAAGTATTGTATAGTTGGTTTCAAAGTTAGGGTTCAAGTGTTTTCTCTGACATGTACAACTCCAGACAAATCATTTAACATTTCAGTGACATGGGCAACTCTCTAAAGCTTTAAATTGTCAATTTAAGTTGTCATTTAAATTTAAAAAGTAGATTACAGTCCTTCTACAGTCAAGCAGGTAATCATCGTTAGTTCTAGCCTTTCTACATGTAGATAGGTTGGAATTTATAAATAGCAGGCATATATTTCTTTACTGGGACCATATCTGAAGCCTTTCAAACTTGGTAGGGCCTGTCAGAACTTGCACTCTGTTGGAAATATTTTTCATCCAGAATCACCTCCATACCGTTATGATACATCAGGTTAAGACTTAAGTGGATGGATGGCTATATCTATGATATGATAATATCTGACATTTATAGAGTGCAATAAGGTTACATGGTATAAAATACACAAGACCCTCAGGCACTGTAAGACTCTAAAACATAAAAATATGATTCAATTATATTTACTATGCTTTATTCTCTGGACAGTTAACCCGTGAGAAGAAAGAGTATAGTGGTTGGGACACTGGAAGAAATAAGTTCAAATTTTGCCTCAGATACTTTTTAGCTGTGTGTATTATTAGTATGACTCTATACATCATTTAAACTTTCTATATTTGTTTATACATCAATAAAATCAAGAGTTGGGTGCCAAAAATTGGAAAATGAGGGGATGCCCTTTGATTGGGGAATGGCTAAACAAGTTGTGGTATCTGTTGGTGATGGAATACTATTGTGCTCAAAGGAATAAAGAACTGGAGGAATTCCATGTGAACTGGAAAGACCTCCAGGAATTGATGCAGAGTGAAAGGAGTAGAACCGGGAGAACCTCTTACAAGAGACTGATAAACTGTGGCACAATCAAATGTTATGGACTTCTCTACTAGCAGCAATGCAATGATCCAGGACAATTCTGAGAGACTTATGAGAAAGAACTCAATCCACATGCAGAGAAAGAACTGTGGGAGGAGAAACACAGAAGAAAAACAACTGCTTGATCATATGAGTCGATGAGGATATGATTGGGGATATAGATTCTAAATGACCAACCTAGTGCAAATATTAATAATATGGAAATAGGTCTCGATTGATGACACATGGAAAACCCAGTGGAATTGCACAGTGGCTACGTGGGGGGGGGGGAAGGGGAAGGGAAAGAACATGAATCATGGAACCATGGAAAATTTTTCTTAATTAATCAATACAAAATTTTAAAAAATAAAAATAAAATCAAGGGTTGTAGTTGAATACTTTTAAGTTCCCTTCTGCCTCTAAAGTTAGCCTAGGTATTGCATCTTTTTCTATTAATGGAGGTAATAATATTACCTACTTCACAGAGTCTTTACAATTCTGAAATAGTCCTTTCCGTCTGAAAATACCTAAAATCTTGTATTTATCTAGTATGTACCTAGTTATTTATATTAATTTCTTCTAGAATATGAGATTTTTGTCTTTCTTTGTATCCCCATTAGAGACTCTTCCATAGGAAATGCTTAATAAATGATTTTGCATTGATTTATGGATAATTTCCCTTATTCTTATAGTTATCATCTATTATGCATGTATCTCTACATATAGATCTATATATCCTTTTATTTTTCCATCCTTAAAATACATTGTAGTGAACATAAATGAACCTTTCTTTGATGACTGAGTAAATTTTTATGGCTTAGAGTCATTATTACATGACTTATTTCTGATAGTGTAATAATTTTCAATAACAGATCTGAATAAGATATCCAAAGAATTTTCTCTGTAGGAAGTGATCTTTAGATTCCTGAGGTCAATTATATCCAAAGGATGATCCTGTTTTGATAGGATCATCAGAACATGAACTTGTGGGCTTTGTAAGGTTAATTTTATATATGTTACTACGATGACATTGAAATTTACTCTCATCATATGCAAAGTCAGTGTTATCATGCTTTCCACTGAAGATTGCAGTCCCAAATAAATATTAAGTATTAAAATTGAGGCCATAGAAAATTTTGGGATTTCCAAAGAAAATTCCAATAATATATAGTCTTTTTCCCAATCAGGAATGTTATTTCACTGAGAAAGTAGGATGAAAACACACTATTCTGAAAACTGCCCTTAAAATTAATCAATTAAAATTTTTTTAAGTGCCTCCTATGTAGTGTTGTGCTAGGTGCTAGGGATATAAATACAAAGAATGAAATCATCTCTATATACAGTGAATATACTGAGAAGAGCTCTTTAAAAGAATGGAAGTGATTGAGATAATGATGGCTATGGGGCTCTGTAAACCATCAACTCGTTTATATATGACTGTTGTTAAGAATTTTAAGTTTATAACTAATTCAAGTCACTGGGGACTCTAGAAAAAATAAATAAGGACTGCTGAGTTGATGTGTGACAGAAAGATGAAATTCTTGAGTTATTCCTGATAGACTAAAGATAAGTCACTGACTACCAGGAGTGCAAAACGATGGAAGGAACAGTTTAAGAAGACTAAGGCAAAGGTAAACTTGATAGTATTCAAATAGGGGTTGTCTTGGGTACAATGGAAGAGAAGTGAATAAGTGGATGGGGAAAAGAATGAAGGAGTGGTGTCAGGCAAAAGGAGTTTTGTCTAGGTAGTCTGTAACTCTTAATAAGGTGGTGGGAGGAGAGAGTTTACTATCTAGAGGACAATGGATTTTCTCATTGACTAAAGACACATTTATCTGGGTGTTAAAATTCCTTTTGATGACTCCAAGAATCAACATGATAAAGTGGAAAGAGCATTTATCCCATAGCCAGGAAAACCTGGATTTGATTGCTGTGTCTGATATTTACTTAGGAGTGTGGATCATAGGTTCATGGGATCATAGGTCAAGAGCTGGAAAAGGACCTTAGCAGCCATCCAGTTCAACTCTTATTTTACAATTGAAGAAAGGGAGGCTCAGAAAGGTTAAGAGGGTTACCCAGAGTTATAGAGAGAAAGAATTTCTACCCAGACGTAATAATATTTTATTCCTGCCATACCACACTAAGCAAATCTTTCAACTACCCAGCTTAATTTTTCTTAACTATAAAATGTACGAAATGCTTGCATTTTCTATTTTAACTTATGTTTTGGAAGGAAATTTCTCTGTAGATAGTAAATAAATTGGGAGTGGTGAAACTTGGTGAAGAGAACATTATATATAACAAAAGAAATATTGTTTGAAGAATGACTTATGTAGGTCCACCTTCAGAGAAAAAAATAATAATAAAGAGTTTTATTCATACATACATCTTTTTGTTAAATGATATCTTCTTTACTAGGAAGCAAGGAAAGGAGTTAACTGGATATTTTAAGGCAACAAACACATATTTCTGTGAGTTAATAGACTATATTTTATTTAATAAATGATGAAAATCATGGACTTTTACCAATTTTCATCACTCCCAATTTATTCTTTTAACCTCTCTGTTAATCTCTGTTCTTCCTATCTGGGTTCTCTGCCTTTGTATTAGACCTTCTTTTGTTCAGGTGAGACTTATACCTTTCTGACTTCTCTGTGTCTACATCCTTGCCCACCTTTCTCCACCCAATCCTAAAAATGAATATGGAAATAACCTTCATAGTACATTTCAGTCTAGCTTTGGACACTACCACTCAACTGGAAGTACTCTCACCAAGGTTGTCAAAGACGTTTAATTACTGAATCCAACAATATCCCTCTCATCATTCTTTTTGACCTCTCTTCAGTGTTTGACCCTGTTGATTATCTCCTCTTCTAAACTCTCTCTCTCTCTCTCTCTCTCTCTCTCTCTCTCTCTCTCTCTCTTCTTCAGGATAGTATTCTCTCTCTTAGCTCACCTTTTTTTTACTGTGACAACTCTTTCTTATGGATTATTTGATCCATGTTCCTCACTTTAAATATGAGAGCACTCTAGGATCCTTCTCTTAGGAATCTTATGTGTGACAGGGGGTTCATGTGTTATCTCTATTCATAAGACTCCCAATTCCACATATCTAGCTATCAGCTCTCTTTACCTCTGGTAACACATTACTAATATGCTACTTATATTTACCTAATTTTTTAAAATTTAATTTAATATTTACTTAGGTAACTTAAGGTTACCTAAGTATTCCATGACAACATCTCAAACTTATCTTCCCCACTAAATTGATCTCTACTTCTAACTTTCCTGTTTTTGCAACCATTTTGCAACCCTATGATGATAATATTTAAATCTGGGTATCTAGTTCTAAAGTTTTTGCTGACCTCTAGGCTCAAATTTCCAATGGCTTTTCAGAAATATTGTCCTAGATGACAAGTACACATCTTAAACTCAACAACTCTAAAGCAGAACTTATTATCTTTGCTTCTAATCTCTCCCTCCTTTCAGACATATCTATTCCTTTTGAGGTACCACCATCCTTCCAACCTACTAAGCTTACAATATAGGTGCCTTCTTCTAAGCATCACTATCTCTTATCATTCATATTCAACCTATTGCAATTCTTGTCAGTTTCACTTTGGCAAATATATCCCCATTTTTCTTCTGATACTGTCAACATTATGGTGAAGGCTTATCACTTTCTTGCTATAATCCTTCCCACTCCAGTTCATTCTCTCTTCAGCTCTCAGTGAATTTCCTAAAGCACCAGTCTGACCATATTACACCCATACTCAGCAGACTCTAATGCCTCCTTATCCTCTCCAGGATCAAATACAAAATCTTCTATTAGGCATTCATATCCCTTCATAACTGAGCTCCCTCCCCATCTCTATCTTACAAATCTTCCTATGCCTTATTCTTTTACCTTACATTCTTCAATCCAGTGACATTGACTTCCTTGTTTTGGGAGTTTACTTGTTTCTTGGAACTTGAAACCTGAAGGAACTGTAGAGAAAAAAATACTCCAGTTACTTCTTTTAAAATTTAGTATACGGAAACTGAGGGACCAGAGGATTATATTATTTTACCAAGTTTACACTAGTAGTAAGTAGCAGAGTCAAGATAGGGGAGTGTGTGTTTGTGTGTGTGTATGTGTGTGTGTGTGTGTGTGTGTGTGTGTGTGTGTGTGTTTGCATGAGAGAGAGAAAGAGAGAGAAAGAGCGAAAGAGAATTAATGAATGGATAATCATTATAGTTCTTTTTTCTTGCACCAACTTTTGAAAATAAATTGATTCCATTTTAAAAATCATCCTTTGCATTGAGTGTCACTTTGAGCCACACATAAGCTAATTTATTTTTATTGGAGTCGAAAGGTTAAGCATTCACACTTCATAATTACTCCCTTACAAGATAAATATGTTTGATATAAAGTTTTAAACCACTTTAAAATAATATTTTTATAGTCTGGCCTCAGATACTTCCTAGCTGCCTGACTCTAGGCAAGTCACTTAACCCAGTTTGCCTAGCCCTTGTCCTTTTGTCTTAGAGTTGTACTAGGACAGAAGGTAAAAGTTTTAAAAAAAATAACATATTTATCATTTTTAGTATACTTTAAAAATGTTCCATGATAAAGAACAAAATAAAACAATTTGCACTAATAAAATTTCAAAAGTCAATTTCAGAGTAGTGTTATCTATATATTGGTCTTTGGTATGTGGGAGTCCAATAAATATTAAAAAATAACAACAGCAACTTCATTTAACTTGGCAAGGACTTGACTGGGGCCCTATTCACCAGAATGAGATACAGAAGCCCTTCATTATTCATTGGACTCAGAATGCCAGTTCTGTTGGCAGTGGCCTAAGGGGGCCAATTAGGAACAAGTCTGGGTAGGATTGGAAAACAACTTCATTTTGGTTGGTAATGCTTCATGCTGATCCTTGGTGGTTGTGACAGCAAGCTAATATATTCATTGAACCCCTGGAACTTAATGGGAAAAGCTGATCATTATCATCATTCCACTAAATGTAACTCCAGTAATGATTTTAATTTTATGTATTTGCTTGAAGTAGTTGATTAAATTGTGAAAAAGTCAATGAGACAAAGATTAATATGCCATTTGAGATTGGTATATGCTTTGCATTACTTAAGCTTTCTCTCTCCCTTTCTCTCTCACTCTTTCTCTCTCTATCTCTCTCTTCCTCTCTCTCTCTTTCTCTCTGTTTTATCTTTCTCTCTCTACCCTTTCTTCTCTTCTCTCCCTTTCCCTGCCTCTCTAGTGTATTTATGTGTAAACTATCATAGTGCTGAATTTGTGGTACTAATGTTAAAATACTCTTTTTTCCAACTTCATTTTTTTCTTTCTAAATTTAACTATTTTGCAATTGTAACTCCATGCAATGATGAATGTAGTTACCAGTAAAAAAACGATAAAAAATTCTGAGATATTAGCATTAGAAAAATGAATATAATTTTACTTTTTGAACATTATACCATATGGTGAAGATTTTACTACAACATGACAGGAATGTTAAATTTGCATATATAAAATGTTTAACGATATTGAATAGTTTTTTGACATGTTATCTCTTAAGGAAAAATTGATTTTTGATCAGTATCTTTTTGTATTAATTTTTTAAAGGACCTCAAGTACAAATTCATTTTCAAGTTGATATGGAGCTCATGTTTGAATAATGTATATACAATGCAACATAAAATTATGAAAACTGTCATTCTGGATCATGCTTACATTTTCTGCATGTGAGATGAAAATCTTTCCTATTCTGCCAATAGTTAATAAGTAGAAAGAAGCTTTGAAACTGTGGTCAAACAATACTCTTAATAATAAAATCGCATAATTGCTTCTATTTTCTTTAAAAAGGAGCCTGACTAGAAATTAAAGTACACAGCATAAACTTCATATTCTTACTCCCCTTAACAAGTTGGAAAGTAAGGAGTATTATATGAATAGGAAGGAGGATTATGTGACTACCTGGAAGAAGAAGGGAAATATTAACCTGTTTGAGATGAAAGAAGAGATTAAATATCTCATACATCAGTAAGGTTACTAATGATTACTTAATGTTTAAATCCAAAAGTTTCTTCTCTGGACATGTGCTTTTTGACAACTTTCTAACTTTTGTCGATGTTGACCATTTTGTTCTATTTAATACTCTCTTTCTTGCTTTGCTTCAGTGACTGTTCTTTTCTGTTGTTGTTTTTTCTAGAACCTATTTGGATTTTCCTTCTGTTTTCTTTACTGCATCATCCTCTATGTCCCATCTCAAGTATGTTAGTCTACAAAAGTGTTTTCTCTATTTTTTCTCCTTTTTCTCTATTCTGTCTTCCTTAGTGATCTCATCAACTCCCATTGGTTCAATTATTCTAGACATAACAAATCCTAATACCCCTTCTGAACTTTAGTCCTATATTTCTAATTGCCTGCTTACCTCTCCATAGAAGTTTCTCATTGGTATCTTAAATTTAACATGCTTCAAACAGAACTCTAGCCAACCTCCTCCACTCCTGCTGTACCAAGCATCTGGCCTCTAAGCTTGCTTCTTTTCATTTAGGGCACTGCTATTCTTCTAATAACCCAGGGTTGTAAAGGTAGAATCTTTGTTTTTTGTTTGTTTATTTTTGTTTTATTTTTTCTGGATTAAATATAGATAAGATTTCAATAATAATTTTCTGATATTTTATATTCCACATTCTCTTCCTCTCTCTCACCACTCTCCCTGAAATGGAAGTTTATATTTTTATGATACATATAGGTTACACAATGCTATCATTCAGTACATATTTCCATGTTTATCTTGCTGTGAAGAAAAACACATATGGTTTAGGTAGACAAAAGTTAATGAAGGAAATAAAGTGAAAAATGTATGCTTCAGTATGCATTCAGCCTCCATCAGTTCCTTCTTTGGTGGTGGATAGGCTTTTTGATCATGAGTCCCTCGGAGTTGTTTTGATCCTTGCATTACTAATAATGGTTACATCACTCACATTTAATCATTATATATTATTGCTGTTATGGAGAGTCATTGTTTATTCTTCCTTATCCATCACTCTGCCTATCTAATTAATTGTCAATTTCCCTTTATTTTATAACCACAATAGCTCTAACGTCTTCCTCTATTCATTATTCTTTCTCAGCTCATGGCTCAAGGACTCTGCTTCAGGTTCTAATCCCCTTTTGTTTGTACTATTACAATAATTTACCAAATTACCTCTCTCCTTTAAGCCTTTATCATCTCTAATCTATTTTCCACATAACTGCCCAAAGAATTTTACTAAGTAAAGCAAGAGAGAGACTAAAGGCAAACTGAACCTATACCACTACTCAGAAGTCTTTAGTGACTTCTTCCTGTCCCTAGGAAGAATCACAAATTCCTCAGCCTGACATTGAAGATTCTTCATTACTTGTCTAAAAATACCTTTTCATATTTATTTTATAGTACTCCCCTTTATGCACTAATGTGGCGTGATGGATAAAGCACTGGGCAAGGAGTCAGTAAGACTTTGATCTTCATGGGTTCAAAGTTGGCCTTAGATACTTGATAGTTGTATGTCCTTGGGAACGTCATTTAACCCTATTTGCCTCAGTTTCCTCATCTGTAAAATAAGCTGGAAAAAGAAATGACAAACCACAACAGTATCTTTGCCAAGAAAATATCAAATGGGGTTGTGAAGAGTCAGACATGACTGAAAAATGACTAAAGAATAACAGCAATTGTACACTTTTGGTTTTAGTCAAGTTGGATTAATGTCCCAGGTCACTCTCTATTCCCTGATACTCCCCTCTCTTTCCGACACCACCTCACTCCCAGATCCTTTTATTCATACATATTATTCTCCATGACTAGATGCCTTTTAGAATCCATATCTTCCCCCGTGGTTCAACCCAATTTCCACATGCTTTCCCTTCTTTTTTTTTCCTTCTTGAGTGGGAATATTTTTTTAAACTTAGCATATGCAGTTCTGAGGACAAATATTTATACATGGCAGGTGCTTAATCAATTTTTATTGAATTTAATTGAATGGTGATCCTAATGCCCCCTTCCTACTTCTGTGATGAAAATGTAATGATTATAAAACACAGCTACACCATTTAATTTACTATCTTCTGAGCTTTTACTTTTAGGCTATTATTTTCTAGAGATTCATAGCACAGATATTTAGCTCCTTGTGTGGCTATCTATATAGATAATCAATCAATAAATTAATCAACATTTATTAAATACCCACTTTGTACCAGGCACTCTGTTAAATGCTGGGGAATATAAAAAGAGACAAAAATAGTTCTTGTTCTCCAGGGGCTTATGTTCAAAATTCAAACATACATACACTATCCATGGGCAGAACAGAAAAAGTAAAAATAATGGTTGAATTCCCACAGAGAGAGAATGAAGCAAGCCCAACACTGACCTTTCCTGAACATTGAGAAGACAGGCTCTCTTCTAACTGACTTTGTCTAAGACATAGTGAAAACCCTCTAAGTAAGACTTATCAAACTAGACCACCATAGTGGCCCACACTGTGAATCATACCACAAGTTCATACACTTTTGCCACAAATTCACAAATGGATGCTGCAGTATATATACAACCTACATTTATATATATGTAATATATATACACACATACATAATATATATTACAAGTTTTAATATACATATATAAATATATAAAATGTTTCCATGTGTGCTATGAACTCACTGAAAGCACCTCAAATTTACACACAAACATCCTCCTAGTTCCCATATATATATATGCACTGTCCGTGCATGTTATAGGTTTATACTTATATGCCTATAGAGTTCACATGTGTTCATCTGCACATTATACGTTCAACTGTTTATGTGCATATATGCTACCATTTCACATGTATATGTACTACTAGTCTATTATGTTTCCGTTCTCTCTGACTTTAAAAATTCAAAGCAGATTTCTATGCTAATAAATAAGAATTGTCTTTTCCCCCACTTGCAAAAAAAAAATTTAATTGGTCTTTTGTTACTCTATATAGTCATTCCTCACTACTTATTTGCACATCCTATAACCATTAAACTCTTTTTTTCCTGATGAAGCAAAACCCACAAAGTGACTATAAACACCACCTTCTCCTTAAATAGTTGTTTAGATCCCAAACCTGCTATTCCCTTTAGAAGACCCTCCCTTCAGTTGGTAATGCTGATGAAAAAAATCTCCTTGTGCTGCTAAGGCAGTCAGTTTCTTGCAAAGTCTTGCAAAATTCATAGTAATGTTTTCTGTGTTCCTTCTGGTAGTATAATTTAACCCTATTTCAATAATTAGGAGTCGGTATGGTTTGTCTAGTTTGCTAGGTCTTACTTAGGAGGCTTCATTATGTCTTAAATAAAGTCACTTAGAAGATATCCTGTCCTGAATGTTCACAGAAGGTTGGTGATGGACTTGATTCAGTCTTTTAGGAGGGATTCAATACCATCTTGAGTTTTCTATACTGCCCATGGATAGTTCTATGTGATCTTCTTCCTCCTTCCTAGTGGCACCTTTGCCTTCTTATTCTCGATTATTAATGCTGTCCTTCCCAGGCTTGTATTCTCATATTAGTCTGTGTAAATTTACATATTTTCCATAAACTTATCTTATTTTCAAAGCTCTTCATTCACCTTTCATGTCTGTTTGTCACTCAACTCTCACCTGTGGCTGCAATAAACTGTAGCATATAGTAAGTACTTAATAAGTAATTAATAAACATTTGTTGAATTGAAATTTTGAAACTGTTTCCATGACCTCTTATTGTATTCTTTTCCCCCTCTTTTCAGTGACGGCATGCTCTTCTGATTCTTCTTGCTTCTTTTTTTTTCTATCTCCTTGTGGGCATGAAGAAACCCCAAGTTCTTGAAGGCAAATCTAGTATGGTTCAAATTCTAGCAGGTACTACCAAACTCAACAACTTCCAAGTGGTTCCAGTAAGGTAATGAGGGTCATTAACTAAATTTCAAGAAGCTCATTATTCAAGGTACCAACATAATAATGAATTTTTCCCTAATAACAACTAAAGATAATTTGACCCAATCAAAGAACAGTGTTCTTTGTCAATGGAGAGAATACCAATATTAGCAAAATCATAAACCCTTGAAATTTTGAAATAGCAGTATTACTATTATCACATATTGACCTCTTATTTTTTTTGTGAAGATCTCAAAGCACTTTACTTTCAATTTGATAATTGAAGAAACTTTTTTTGAGTGCCTACAATACAAAAAGATAAAAATGAAGAGGTTTTGTTGTTGTTTCCACATTTCCTTAGCTAGTGTCACCTCAGGGATATGTGATGGAGAACCATTCCTCCCATTCCCCTCCAATTTCAGAATAAATTATTTGCTTCTTTTTAAGTTCTCTTAATTGTCCTTTATACTTAAATAGGCAGAGCTGCCCCTCGTGTATTTTCTTCTTGGAGCCATTAAAGTGTGTGGACAATTTTCTGAGCTCCAGAGTCAGAGAAGAGATGCATCTCCTCCTTAAGCTGGGAATTAATGGATATCTATGAAAGACAAGTGGGAAAAGGCCTCATCATAATCATACATCCCAAAGAGGGAATCTACAAAAGGGCAGATAAGATGAGATATAGCAGGGATCACTACAATCAACAAAACCCTTTTATACATTATACAGACTGCAGCAGCTAACTAGTAGTTACAACACATAGCTAAAACATGGGAGAGCTGACTAAATTCTCTAAATGTTAACATAGCCTATCATTTCTAGGACCCAAACTAAACATTAAAGATGAATATCAATGTGATATTAATATGAAAGACACAAAGTGAATATCAATTAAAATATAGAATATGTACTAATTATAATTAAATGTAAATGCATCAGTTTATTCTCTACTTAAGGATGATTATGGGAAAATTATTAACTATTCCAAAATTATGTATATAGTAGGTAGGGATGGGTCTTGCAATTTCATTTATATTAATTTCCCTTTACAGATGTGTCAGTATTTTTTCCTACTTCTAGGCTTGGAAAATTGTTAAGGGCATTAAGAGGTTAAGTGAATTACCTATGGTCATACTCAGTATCAGAGGTAGGATTTGAATTGTGATCTTCCTAGCTTCAAGGCTGATTTTCTGTTCACTCAGTTAAGAATGATATTGTTAATGTATGAATTTGCTTGAGTCAAAATAGATCTTAAAACTCTGCTGTGTCAGTATTTCTCATAGCTACATGTAATTCTCACTATTAAAAGTGAATATTAGATAATTTTTCACTTAAGGATGCTTTTGGGAAAGATTATCAATCCAGCCCAAAGTTAGTTGTAGTGAAGATAGGGATTAGACTCATGATTTCATGATTATAAGAAACTCCCCAGTGAGGGATAGTCTACTCACCACATCAAAACTTCTAAAGCTTTTCATCCCTCCTCAAAGTTCCTATGGGTCCTCCTCCTTTTTTACCTTCTTAGTTTGCTTCATATTTTATTAGGGAAACAAAAAAGTCTTCACTAAGAGCTCTCTCTTTTCCTCTTCAATTCATTGCAACATAGAAAAGAATGTAAATATGTAAATGTTTGCTTACTAACCCTTAGTGATAGATTCTTTAGAAATAATTCTTACTAACACACAGGGACAGTTTAGTTAGACTGATAAGTTAGAACAGGGTCAGAACTTTCTTTGTAAATATTGTACGTAGCTTAAGTCTATGGTTTAACCAAAAGACTTATAAAAAGTATTAAGTTTACTTATTTTTACTAATGCTTTCAAACTGTTCCCTCACCCAGAGTTTTCTAGGGGGGTCCCCTGGAATTCTGGGTGAGGCTTGACCCTGTATCTTGCAGGAATTCCACTCTGCCATTTTCCATGTTGCACTCATATCATTCAGATACTTTCTGTATCTCCTCCTTCACCCCATTCTCACATAATGATGCAGTCCTTCTCTTTATCAAGACAAACCCTGCTACATTCAAAACTAATTCCATTCTTTCCTATATTTTTCAGAAAATTACTCCTTCTATCATCTCTATTCTTTTACTTATGTTCAGTCTCTCACTGTCTACTGACTGCTTCCTTATTATCTACAAACATGACCATGTCTCTACCATTCTTAAAAAAAAACCCCTCAGTCGACCCATTCATACTCATGAACTCTCATCTTATTTATCTTTCCTTTTATAGATAAACTCTTTGAGAGGTTATGTATCATGGTTATCTTTATTTTATCTCATCTCACTTCTTAACCCTCTAGAGTCTGACATCATCATTTAACATGAATATCTCTCTCCAAAGTTACTAATGATCTTTTAATTGATAAGTCTGATGGTCTTGTTTCATTCCTTGTTCTTCCTGACCTTTCTCCAGCTTTTAATACTCTTCTTTTTAAGTTTTTAGTTTAGTTATGTGTGTGTTTGTGTGTGTGTGTGTGTGTGTGTGTGTGTGTGTGTGACCCTCCTCTCTCTTTCTATTCCCATCTGACTGTTTCTCTTAGATCTCCTTTTTTAGGTCTTCATCCAAGTCACCACGACTATTGCTCAGGGCTCTGTTCTGTTCCCTCTTTTCTCCTCCCTTTATATTACTTCACTAGATAATTTTAGATGGATTCAATTAGCATCTCTATGTTGACGGTTTTAAAATATATTTATCCAACCCTACCATCTTTACCCATGTTTAGTCTTGCATCTCCAAGTACTTGTGAGACATCTTGAAATGGATATCCTGTGTAGATAGCTTAAATTCAACATGGCCAAAACTGAAATTATTCTCTTTCCTCTTTTGACTTCCTCCCAGTTATACAGTCTTGCAACTTAGGCTTCATCTTTGATTCTTTACTCTTTTTAACCTCATCTATTATCTCTTCCTGCTGCCACCATTATCCAATTAATTGTTAAGAACTCCATAATCTAGCTTGATATTCCTCTTTCTCTTCTTTAATGCTACTATCATTCTGATGCATCATCCTCATCACCTCATGTCTGGACTATTGGAATAGTCTCCTGATCTCCCATTGGTCAAATCTCTACCCATTCCAGTCCATCCTCCACTCAGTTGTCAAATGGTCTTCCTAAAGCATAGGTCTGGCTGTGTAGCCACATTATTTAATACTCCATTACCTCTGTATCATCTCCAGGTTCAAATACAATATTTTCTATTGACATTCAAAGCCCTTCATACCCTGCCCTACCCTCATCTTTTCAGTTTTTTTTTCCTTGACCCTTCTCACCATTCTCTATGATCCAGTGACACTTGCCTTCTTACTGTTCCTCAAACAACAAATTCCATCTCTTGACTTTGAACATTTTTCTGGCTATTCTCTCTCTCTCTGGAATGCTCTCCCACCTCATTTATGCCTCCTGGCTTTTCTGTCTTCCTTCAAATCCCAGCTAAAAATCTACCTTCTACCAAAAAAACCCCAAAAAACCTTTTCTGATCTCTCTTAATGTCAGGGCCTTCCCTATTTTTAATATTTCCTATTTATTCTGTATATATCTTTTTTCTACTTAGTTATTTGCATGTAATCTCTCCTATTAGTATGTGACATTTCTGAGAGTGGGGGGCTGTCTTTTACTTCTTTTTTATAACTCTAGCTCTTCATCTTATCATTGGTATACAGAAGGCACTTCACTGAATCTTTACTGATTGACTGAATATGCCAATAAATACAATATAGTTTTTCTATCCCTGCCTTCAAAATGCACTGATGCTGTCACATACACAGAGCCATTTTTTCTTCAAAAGCCAGATGATGCTTCTGAATATATCAATTCCAAATGTATTAAGTACAAAAGTACTTATTTTGTTATTATAAAATAATATTATTATACTTATTATCTCATTTCATTCTCCCCCAAACCTGGTAGATATGTGTTATTCTTCCCATTTTACAGATAAGGAAACTGAGGTAAATTGACATTAAGTGACTTGTCTACAGTCACAGAGCTAGTCTTTGTCCTTCCAATGTGAAGATTGTGGAGATTTTACATCTGAAGCTTTATTCTGTTTGAAACTGCAATTAGAGGAAATTTTATTATTTTTCAATATAAAATATTTCAAAGTACTGCAGTAAAATTATGTAGGTAGTATTAATACATCTCCCTCCCTCTAAAATCTTTCTCCCTCCACTTCGTGTTGGCTATTTGCTTGATTTCAGTACAATGGAACAATATGCCCTTCTCAGAACCAGATCATCATTTCTAAACTCACTCTAAACTAACCACCAACTCTAAATTCTCTGTTAACTCAAGACTTGCTTGACATCACATACCTCAACTTTTTTTAATTTCTCCCTTCTGACTGGAGGGCTGTAGAGTGTGGTATTAAAATCCTCCCAAACCTTTCCTTTTTAAGAGGGCAGAAACTGAACTTTCAATTCCTTCTCCTTTACATTTATTCCTTTGCCATAGATTAAACTCCATGGAATAAGATACTTCTTGTTCCACTATTTCTCCTTCACATCCCTCCTTTTTCCTGCCTCTTTTAGTGTTGTCCCCTGCTTTGTAATTGTATCTTTAGAGCTTACCATAGTGCTTGGAAAATAGTAGGCATTTAATTAATGTTTATTGGATTGGGAACTAGTTCCCTGTTTCTTTTAGGACAAAATACAAACTTACACATTAGCATGGCATTTAAGGCCCTCCATTGTTTTGTTCATACCTACTTTTCCAGGATTTTATTAATTCATCTTCATCTCAAGAAAACTGTATTAGTTAATTGTTTTAACTTGATTTTCCATTTACTGCCTCTATACATTTGTATATTAATCCTCGTGATTGGAATGGATTCTGCCAATTTTATCCCTTGGAAAACAGTTTTTTCTTTGGGGCCACTTTCTCTAAGTAGCTTTCTTGGATCCTCTTAGAGCTCCTTTCCCTTCCAGTTTTCCTTGTACTAAACTGATTTGTTCGCATGGTATATTACTATAGTAGGCTATAAGTTCCTTGTGAGTAGAGCATCATTTGTTTTAAATTTTGCGTGATGGGGGGGACTGGAAACAAAGAATATGACAACTGAGATAAAAGAAGAAAGACCAAAGAGGAAGAGTAACCCAGATCTTATTAAGAATAGTTCCTTAAATATCAGGATCTATACATCTGTAGGAAGATTTTTTCTCTTCTTTCTTTTCTACTGGCCACACTAACCTATATCAGAGCTATTTGGACAGTAGACATTACTATAATTTAAAGGAAGTGGGAAGAGAGTAAATAAAAAGTCATATTTTAGGAGTGTGAACTCTGGGATTAGAGAAAATAGCTAGTACTGACTTTAGGAGTTAAGGAAAAGAACAGTCCATCTGTGTAACCTGCTGAGCAGAGAAACTATGCCTACAAGGAACATCTTGACAGCAATAAGTTAGGAAAAAACTATCCCTGAAGAGCCAGAGGTATGAATTGCTTTGACCATATGTGTTTCCTAAATATGTTCCTCTTGGCTTTGGTTTTTATGAGTAGTCTCTTACCAAAATGAACAATATGAAAATATGTTTCACGTGTTATCCATGTATAACCCAAATCAAATTGTGTACCAGTTCTGGGGAAGGGGAGGGAAGGCAGGTAGGGAGACAATTTGGATCACATAACTTCAGAAAACTTATGTGAATAATTGTTATTACATGTAATTGGTAAAATAAAAGGTCTTTACAAAAAAATGTACGTCCAACTTTATTGGTACTTAACCATTATTTTAAAAAATAAGATAAAATCCTTCCCTTCTGGCTTGGAATACTAAATATTGGTTCCAAGGCAGAAAAAGCAGTAAGGGATATGCAATTAAGGTTAAGTGACTTGCCCTCGGTGACACAACTAGGAAGTGTCTAAGGTCATATTTGAACCCAGAACCTCCCAAATCCAAGGCTAGCATTCTATTTACTGAGTCATCTAGCTGCCCTGTATCCACTCATCCAACCAATCTGTGTGTAGTTGCAGGAGAATGTGATCCAGATTTTGGCTTGAATGTTCTGTTATCATTTTTCTTGTGATGCCATCTCAGTGCACTGTGTCCTTCAGTCCTTATTGCAAACATATTGATGGAAGTATGAAACGATGGAGTCTGGGGACAGGTGCCATCTGAGGGCTCACCCCATATGTGTGAATTGAAGGCATAATCCAGAAAGAGTAATACATTTGTATTTCTAATATTTAGTATAGTGCCTTGCACACAGATGCTTAATAATGTTTGCAAAATTGAATTTGTTCCCTTGGGTTTAATCATCTTCATGTAGATTATTCTCATAACTATATATCTAGTCCTATTCTCTCTCCTGAATGCCAGTGCTGTATCATTAATAACTGTCTGTTAGCCATTTTCGTTAGTTTATATGCGGACTACTCAGACTTAACATGTCCACAATGTAACTTGTCAGTCCCTCTCAGCCCTGTGACCTCCCTTCCTCCAAACAATTCTAGATCTGTTGAGGACTCCATTATCACATTACACAGATTTGTAACCTCACAATCATCCTTGACTCTTTCCTCTTGACCTCTCATATCCAATCTGTTTCCAAGTATTATAAATTCCACCTCCATATAACTACCTTGAAGCTCTCTCTAACCTTTTTACAGACCCACTCAACCAATCTAGTTTAGATCTTCATCACTTATGGGATTATTTTAATAGATTTCTAATTGCTCTTCTGACATCCAGCCTGTCCCTTCTCTAATTTGTCATCCATGCAGCTGCCAAAAAAAATCTTTGTAATGCACAGCTTAGGAAGTCACACCTGATTCTCTAGACTTTTTCCCATTGTTTTCTCTACCACATCTTGTTCGGTTCCTCTGCCAACCCCCTCAGCTTCTTTTGATGCATAGATTTCCCATATTAAAACATAAGCTTTTTGAGGGCAGAAACTCTCTTTCTGCTTATATTTGTATTTTCTGTGCTAACCACAACATCTAACACATAGAAAGTCTTTAATAAATTTAATAAATACTTTGATTTGACTTTACAGTTCTACTCCAGGCCACTTTCCCCCCCTGTTAATCTAAAAACTATCATTGGTTCCCAAATCCCTTTATAACAGGATCTTTCAACTTGAAATTGATAGACTTTTAAAACTGGGGAGAAAATGGGAGAGATAGATCTGTACCACCCTCATTAATCTGTAACTGAAATTTAGCCTTTCATTTAGTTATTTAAAACATTATTCTAAGGAAGGATCTACCAACCATTATATATTCAAAAAAGATTAAAATATCCTTGTTTTAGGACAAATATAAATTTTTCACCTGCCATTTAAATTCTTCTACAATCTAGCTCCTACCCACCATCCTAAATTTATTTCACATTCTCCATTCATAATTCTGTATTTCAGCCTAACTGGGGGGGTGGGTATGAGTATTCAAGGAGGACTAGCGTCTCTGGTGTAAGAGATTGCCTTGCCCTTTTTAGGGCTATTCATGTACCTTTGAGGTCCAACTCAACTCTCACCAGTGGCTCAAAGAGCCACTAGCATGCATAGCAGCTGTATCCCAATAAAACCACCTTTGTAGAGGGACTAAACCAGGTTAAAGGGAACCAACCCATAGGTCTTTGACCTGTCAGTGAGTTAGGGGAGGTTCTACCCCACACATGTGTAGACTTCTGCCCAGTCATCCCTAGCTATTACCCAAAGCCCTCCTGACTTTAGTTTTGTCACTAGACTTTAAAGACTGTTGAAAAGAGAAAGTGAGGCTGATGAGTTTGTGAAATTCTGCCTAACTTAAATCCAATTTATGCACATCAACACATTACCCCATGATGTCACTGATCCTTTTTAAAAATGAAGGACAAATAATAAAAATTTCAGTCAAACTAGATTTGCTAGCTATTTTTCATATTCAAAATCCTATCATTCTTTTATAATTTTTGCAAACCGTATCTCATGCATAAAATGTACTTTCTTTCCTCATCAATATTTTTCTGAAAATGAGTCTCAGGTTTGGTATCACCTCCTCTTAGATAGAAATTTCTCTCTCTCTCTCTCTCTCTCTCTCTCTCTCTCTCTCTCTCTGTCTTCAAGCTACATTGTACTGTTTATCTGAGTATTTCCTCCCAGTAGCATTTACACCCCCGAGAGGGTGAACCATTTTGTTTGTCTTTATTTTTTCTTTTTATCCCCCAAAGCTAGCACAATGCCATGAGCATTTCAGTCTTTTTTCAGTTGTGTCTCACACTTCCAGACTCCATTTTGAGTTTTGTTTTGTTTTTGCAGAGATACTGGAGTGGCTCGCCATTTCTTTTTTTAGCCCATCTTACAGATGAGGAAACTAATGCAAACAAAATTAAGTGATTTGTTCAGGGTGGCAGAGCTAATAAATGTCTGAGGCTAGATTTGAACTCAGGCAGATGAGTCATCCTGACTTCAGGCCTGGCACTCTTCACTATTCCACCTAGCTGCTCCATCTTGAGTAGAGTAGATGCTTAACGAGTATAGAAGTTAATTAAATTGACTTTATTCATCTGTATACTCACCGGAAATCACAAACCCCTAGTTTCTTATTTCTTTCTGAGAGATTTTTTCACTATAACCCTTTGAGCATCATTAACACCAAATACTATACAATAAACGCAATATTAAGTGACAGTAATTATGTTTCTAACCTAGTTGCTCATTGCATTCAGAATCCAGTAACTTTAAACCTCTAAAAAAATCTCTTGCATTGCCAAGATCAAAACTAACTCACTCATCTTATAATGATTTTAAAGTGAAAAAGGCAAGATGACGTATCAGTTACAAAAGACTTTGAGGAAGGTGCTTATGAATCTTGTGCTGGGGTTAGCTAGGAGAATGTCTCCTTCCCAGATTGCCTCTACAATAGTTTGAGATAAGCTTCTTTCCTTATCAAGGTGAGAATCTGACAGTTGAAGTAACCACACCTTGGAATTCACTTCTACTCCTGATTCAATGGATCCAGAAAAGTGTGTGGGGTTTGTGCCTGCGGGCGTGAGTGTGTGTGTGTGTGTGTGTGTGTGTGTGTGTGTGTGTGTAAATGTAAATTGTTTTTGAACTTTTAGAGGTAGGTACAGGCCTATCTGTTTAATCTGATGGTTTTGGGGGAATTGTCTAAGTACATAAAAGTCAGCAATTATAAATTATAATTGCAACTGTACTGGTGTACTCTCCTACTTATATTTTATAAACAGGATAATGTTACAGTGTGGTTTTCCCCAAAATTTTAGTGTGTATTGGTATTGAAATGTGTCCATCAATAAAATATTTTTTGACCTCAATTACCTCATCTGTAGAATGGAGGAGAGAGAGTTGAATAGGATTGCTTTTGAGGCCCCTCCTATCTAAATCAATGATCTGATGAACTTTGATACCTTGGAGACTAAGGCTTTCAGGAAGTAGCCTAAACTTTTAAATTGAGGAAATAGGTGACTAGGCTGATATATGATAAAATGGGAGTGAACTATAGATTGATAACCTGAGTGTTTCACCTACTGGCGCCCACTGAGATGAAACAAGACTCTTCTTATGTTTTTATTTGCATATATGTGTCACAGATGCTGTTGACATTCTGGTCAAACCTATAGACTCCTCCTCAGAGAAGTGTTTTTATATGTCTAGAATATATACGATTACAAAGAAACCAATTGTAATGAAATATAGTTATCAAAAATACAAAGCAGAAGAACAACAAAATCATAGGTCCTAGGTTAAGAACCTCCAACTTACAGAAAAATCTCTGGTATAGATGAAAAGATGACTTGGGAAGATCCATCAAAGAACACCGAAAAGAATAGGATAAGTTGAGAACTGCTTAAATTCTTTTACTTTCACCCATCCATCCATCCACCATCTATTCATCCATCCATTCATTCATTCATCGCTAGTCCTCATCCATTACCCTTTGATCAAACAGAAGGTGCTCACCAGCATGGCAGATGAGTGCTCTTAAAAACAAAACAAAACAAAACAAAACAAAAAAACCCAGAACAACAAAAACTATTTTTAGGGTGGACAATTGAAAACATTAGAAAAATACTACTATTTCTGTGCAAATTGAAGAATTGTCAGTTATGTCCCTTCTGCATAGCAAAGGCCAGATGTCTGAGAAGCAGAATCTGGATTAGTCACAAAGGGACTCCTCTTCTAGTTCTTAGAATTATTCTAAATAAAGCTGCACTTTAAAACCTCAGAGAGATTTTAAAGTATGCTCTTACTAACTGAATCAATCTTCACATTATCCCTCTCTATATATTTTTTGCAAATGATGTATTGAGCTTCGCTGCAGGGCCAGATGTTGAAGTGGACTTATTTTTGTAGGACTGGAGGTTAGAGAAAAGTTTATAATATAAAATTGTCCACTCTGGCTTTCATTAAGGTCCAAATGAGCTATGGCCAATCCTGGGATTTTAGCAGGGTCCCAGTCTCAAAGCACAGCTGCTTTCCTATACTTGGGAAATGGCTCTGCTCAAGAATGACCAGGTCTTCTTGTCTACCCCCTACTGGTCTTTTATGCTGGCCTTTGATTTCAGCTGGTCCACAGCTGTCTCAGCATCCTGTCTCCTACACCCTTTTCCTGCCTGGTCTCCCATCCCTTCATCCTCTTCAGGGAAGATAGAGTCCCAATATTGGCTCTGCTTTTGGGAAGTGATGAGGACTAAGGAAGACAATTTCACACTCCCATCAATTTCGGTTGCATTTAATGTGTATTTATTCTCCATGGGAAAGCTCTTAGCATTCCAGTTACAGAACATACTTCATTCTGTGAAAACATATTACCTTCACTGGCGACATATATTCCTGTTTTTTGCATCTGGTTAAGTCATACCTTCATTGAGGGAGTTTTTTGAGAAAAAAAAAATCTTTCTTGCTTATATTTAGCTGATTCATTACTAAATTATACCTGAGTGTTTTGTTGTTATTGTTGTTTTATAACTCCTGCCTCAATATTTGTCTCACTGCCTTTACCATCATAGAATCCCTCCTCCCTACCCCAATAGAGTGTACAAAATGTACTATAAGAAGAAGCACTTTAATTTTACTGATTCTAAATTTATTACCTCTTTAATTTTATAGTATTTTGGGGGTGCATGTATTATGTATACTCTGGCTTCTGGCAGGCACAGTGTCTACCAGGACACACATCTAAAAACTCTTAGTCTGGTAGTGATCAATAAACAAGAAGAGGATCTTTCTAGAGCTATTAGTCTCTTTTGCATTTTGTTCTTCTTTCAGAGTAAAGAAAGAAGAAAGGAAGAAAGGAAAGAAAGAAAAATGAAGGAAAGAAGGGAAAGAAGGAAGAAAAGGGAGGGAAGAAAGAAGAAGAGAGAGAAGAAGGGAAGGAAAGAAAGGAGAAGAAGAAAGGAAAAGTAAGAAACAAAGAAAGAAAGAAAAAGAAAGGAGGGAAGAAAGAAAAGAGTGAAGGAGGAGGAGGCAAAGGAAGGAAATGAAAGAGGGAGGAAAGGAAGAAAAGAAGGAAAAAGGAAGAAAAGAAGAAAGGAAGAATAAAAACATTTTACTAATGTAAGACCTGTGGGAATGTTCTTACCAAATTTAACTTAAAGTTAATTTTTTTTAAATCAAGCTTTTTAGAAAGTATTCCCTCTCTCTCCCCTCCATAAATCAGTATCTCACATCAAGGAATAGATCTGTTATTCCAGATAATTCTGATTCAAGTTTCTAAGGAAGCATGTCTTTACTGATGATTTATTAGATGAAGTTTCCAGAGAAACAGTTTTAAAACAAACACCTTATTAACTCAACATTTAGCTGCAATTGGTTGGAGAGGTGTCCCTGAATACATTTTAATAAGCATTTTGTGATTGCTTTTCTCCTTCCCTCTTAATGTCCTCTTTTTCTTCTTATTGATCCTTCCTCTTCCTGACTCATCCTTCTACCTCCTTCCCATGTATGTGAACCAGCCTCTCCCATCATTTGAGAGAAAACCAGCCTGAGGCAGGAAACAGGGAGTAACAATGGGGGAGAGCAGGAGGCAGCCAGTGACTTCATGCAGAAGGGGAAGAAATCTGAGACTAGGTAATGTTGTTAGGAGACAGTGAGGCCAGAGCAGCCCAGACAGCATGCTTGGCATTGCTCCTGAGCCTGCAGCTATGGGAGAAAGGGCCAAGAAGGTGGGGTTGGCAATGTCAGGCAGCAGAGGTGATGTGAATAAATGACAGAATCTGGGAGCTATGGAAAGAGAGGTACCAGGCTAAAACGACCCGTATGGCAGTGTGTTTTTTTTTTTTTAAAGATGTGTTTTAGTGCAGGTGGTGGCATTTGGGGTCAGGCCAGGTCAAGGGCAGTAGACAGGAAAGTGCAAAGAAATTCTTTTAAGCGACCTCTCTCCAAAGTAGCTCTCCAAAGAAGGACAGATTCTCAGACTGGCAATGAAATATATCTTAAGAGAGAAAAAGGTTTCAGATAAACCATAGTTTTTTAAACATTATAAGGGTAAACACTCCCATTGGTTCAGTTGTTTTTCACTTGGGTCCAACTCTTCATGACCTCTTTTAGAGTTTTCTTGGCAAAGATACTGGTGTGGTTTGCTATTTCCTTCTCTAGTTCATTTTACAGATGAGGAAACTGAGGCAAAAAGGGTTAAGCAATTTGCCCAGGGTCACAGAGCTAGTAACTATTTGAGTTGGATTTGAAATCAGGAAGATCCTGGTGCCCTATCCATTTCACCTAAACATCCCATGAACGGATCCATAGTTGTATCTAAATTTAGTGGAAAGTATTGGATTTGCACTCAGAACAATTAGGTTTGAATCTTGCCACTGCCACTTATTTTCTGTGTGACTTTGGACAAAGTATTTACCTCTCTCACCCAGAATTTCTTCTTCTGTTAAATGAGTGAAAGTTGAGCTAGACAATCGCTAGCTTTCTTTCTGGATGCCTTGTACATGATGGGAGCAGGAACTGTGTTTAATAAATGCTCTTTGCCAGATAGTGCTCTGGGCCTGGAGTCAGGAGGACCTGGTTTAAATCCAGCCTGATATTTATTAGATGTGCCACCCTGAACAAGTCACTTAACCTCTTTCTATTTCAGTTTCCTCATCTGCAAAAGAGAGATAATAATAGTACCTATCTTCTACATTATTTTAAGCAAAAACATGAGATGATATTTATCAAACATTTTGCAAGCTGTGTGACCCTGGGCAACTCACTCGACCCCCATTGCCTACCCTTACCACTCTTCTGCCTTGGAGCCAATAGACAGTATTGATTCCAAGATGGAAGGTAAAGGTTTTATATTATAAAACAAAACAAAACAAAACAAAACATTTTGCAAACTTTAAAGCACTTATAGAGTTGCTAGCAGCTATTTCTAAAATGAATATCCTATGAAACATTATCATTTGCTCCAAATTCTCTTTGCTTGTCACTGTATTTATCTCTTGGTGCAAAGGTAACTCAAAAGGTAATATTAGCCAATATTAGACACCGTGATTTTGTCCTGACTAGGGGTGTGCCAGCCACATCTTTTAATTTTATAGACAAAAATCCCTTTATTGTCAACAAATAAGAGATTCCTCTCGAAGTATAAGAAATCAGCTGAGAGAAGCACTAGAAGGATAGAAAGTTGTAGACTAAGGCATCTATTTCAGCAGAGGGATTTAACTTGGAAAGACTAGGCAGTCCAGGGAGACTCTGATTCACAATGTAAATTTTCCCTTTCTCTTTCTTTCTTCCCCCTTCTGAATTTGTCAGGTTAATTCCTTATCTTGAACAGTTGAGCCCTTTGGTTCTCACTGCTTCATAACGTCTTTGAATTTTGAAGTTGGAAATGATCTTAGAAGAGATCATCTAATCCATTTTCTTTCATTTTACAGATGAGAAAATGGAAGCTCAGGGAGATGAAGCCACAGAGCTAGCTGGTGGCAAGACCTAGGGCTAGAATCCAGGCTGTCTGATTTCCAGTCCAATTTTTTTTCTGCTACTCCAATCTTCCCTCCTCTAAGCACATGGCTTTCTGCCTTTGTTTTCCTTCCTTGGATAAAGGATTAAAATTAGCAGTTAGGCTACCAAAGTAGATTATCCTCTTAGCTAAAAGGTTGTGTTGCTAAGGAGTTATGGTACCTGGGTGGTCTTGATTGCTTTCTAAAAGCTAGATCTTTTTTTTTCCCTCAAACTTTGCCTGTAGTTGAATATAATTTCTTTAGCAATAAACCTAAGAAATTCACCTTGTGTAATGATTAGAGTGAACTTGGAGGTGGAAGACCTAGATTTTAGTATTGAAACTATCACTTTGGCTAAATCATTTAACTTTCAAACTCAGTTCAATCTCACCATCTTTAAAACGGGGATAATATATTGCCTTTAGTTAGCTAGGTGACACAGAATATAAAGGACAGATCCTGCATTCAGAAAGACTTGAGTTCAAATCTGACCTCAGACACTTATCTGGAGAAGTTACTTAACTCTGTTTGCTTCAGTTTCCTCATCTTTAAAATTAGCTAGAGAAGAAAATGGCAAATCACTCCAGTATTTTTGACCAGAAAAATTGGAATGGGGTCATGAAGAGGAGTTGGGTGCAAATGAGATAGAACAACAATATTGCTTGCCTTTTCACTAGGTAAGAGTGACTGGAGATAAAGTGAGAATTTGTAACTCAAAATTTAGACAAAAAAGGAATGTTCCAAATAAGTAACAAAAAATTTTAAACAGAGGCAAGATTTATCTTTTTCTATTCATGAGAGTTTGTAAAAATCAAAGGAGGAGGCAGCTAGGTGGCTCAGTGGATTGAGATTGGTTTTCTAAGTCAATGTGCAGCCTGAAGGGATCCTTCTATACAATATGTGACTTTTTGAGTTTGATATCACTAATCTAGTGTATAACTGAGATTGTATTATTATGATGGTGGCAGAGGCTGGAAATATATTCTGAAATGGGACTCACAGTGGAGAGGAGAGTACTGTTCTTGGAAACAGGATGCTTGAATCAAGATCCTGCTCTGATCTAGCCTCATTGTGTGATCCTGGTCAGGACACCCCAACAATGTTCTCTCTTGTCATAAAATATGAGAATATGACTAGGTGATCTTGAAAGTAAAATGGAGACTAGTTAATAGTCAAATGATTTTGGTCAAAGGGGAAATGAAAAGAAACAAACTGACAATTAAAACCAGAGTTTTCTTTATGTACAATGCTCAAAAATATCCATCACTGATCCCTGCTATTTATTGTCTGAGATTTTATTCTTTAGAAAAGGATTTCTTTTGTCTCTATCTCTGGAAGACGTAGAGAATATTGTTGTTACTGATCATTAACATCTTGATGGGTGTTAGCTCATCACAGATGCATTGGATAATGAATTAGTCTCCTAGATGAGGCGAGGATGTAAATAGGACAGGTAAGTTTTAATTGTAGACACAGGGTGGATACAGAAATAGGGGTATCTCCAGGAGGACAAGTTTTGATGTTTTGCTTCATCAGGAGAACTCTAGGTAGCATAAGAGAATTAGACTATTTAGAGAAAGTGGTGCACCAACAGGGAGAAAGATGGCAATGAAAGGGGAAGAAAGGAAATCTGAAGACAAAATGTGCCATTTTTCCTTCTTCCAAATTTTGCTCTAGGCCAGCTGTAATTAGGCAAATACATCTCTTTATCCCTCCAAAGCTCTTTAGAGGCTCAAATTATCCAAATGGTTACCTCAACTCTCCTTTCACTCTGTCTTTATAGAGACAGTCAAAGAAGTATTCATCACAGACTTAGACCATTAAAGTCCTAGGGAGTGAAAGCTCTTTATAAATGTTCCCACAGGTAAAGTTTTCCTACATTTGGCATGCAGACTTTACTAACCTGGCTCAACGCCTCAGTCAGCAATGTTCCTCCTATATAGCTTTTGCTCACATGTAATGTCCCAAAAGCTTGAGCTCATGAAAATGCTATAAAACAATCTTACTGAATTTTATTGTAGAGGATGGAACTTTACTGTACAAAATGTGCTTTCCCTTTTTTTCCTGAATTACAAAAAAAGAACCTAACAACAATTACTGTTGCTAAGTTAAGGGCGTGTGATGGTCATTAGGAGGTGGATATATCATCTCTCCTTTTTTTTTTCTCCTTAACTTCCTTGGGATATGTACCTTGTTGTCAAAACTCAGTCATAGAATATAGATATTTTAGTTAGTTTTATGAATAATTCTAAATTACTTTCCAGAATGGCTAGATCAAGTCACACTTCTATCCGTGGTAACAGCGCACTGGCTTTATACAATATCTCCAACATTAATTATTTACAAGTTTTGTATATTTACCAATTTGTTTGGTGTGAGGTAAAACTTCAAAGTTGCTTTGATTGTCATTTTTTCATATTATTAGTGATTTGAATCTTTTTCATATGGCTGTTAATAGTTTGGAGTTCTTTGAAGAAAGAATAATTTTTTTGGTTTGTTCAAAGTCCTGAATATTTATATCTTGGGGGAAAGCCAAATGTATTTTGGTTATTGGTTTAGTTTTCTGTTCATTTTGTAAAGCAGGCCCTATTCAGAGATATTTGTATAAATAAAATAAAAAAGGAAGTGTTGGATAAGAGAAAAAATCTTTCTATCAAATTTCACTACTTCTGGATATCTCTCATTTCTTATTCATTTCAGTATTAATTCATCCAATAATTTGGTAAGAATTTGAATTAAGCACATTGGAAATAATGATTAGACATCATTCTTTCCCCCCTTTTCTCCATATTCAGGACAGCATTTTCCCTTCTCCAAATTGGAGGTCCCTCTCTTGTTCTTCATGATCTCTCCATGATCACTTAGAGTGAGTTAGCATTTACATCCAGTAGATTGTGAGTGTCTTAAGGGTAGGAAACATTTTTTTAAAACTATTCTTTGTATCTCAAAGTGCTTAACAGAATGCCTGTCTTCCACGAGGTGCCAAATTATTGCCTATTGATTGGTTGGCTGATCTATTAGTTATTTCCTTGTACTAGGATATAATTCATTTGGGTTCAGTAACTTGAACACATCAAGGACAAATAGGTGTTCTCTTAACATTTACTTATGTTTCATGGCTATCTACATTAAACAAACAAACAAACAAAAAACCAACCCTTACCTTCTCTCTGAGAATTGATACAAGGTAAAGGTTAAGTGTCTTGGCCAGGGTCACACAGTTAAGAAATGTTTGAGGTCTTATTTGAACCCAACACTTCCTGCCTACCTGCCCTTTGGCTCTCTACATCGAATCAACAATGATAAGAATTGTTTTCCTGGCTTGGCTTGCTATATACTGTTTCTGTTAAAGTAAATCTATGTTTCTCTGAATTTTCATTTTCGTTTTGTAATAGTTGAAAAAGGTGTGGTGGCCAATTGTAATAATTAAAAATTAAACTATGAGGTTATTAGTAGCTTTAACAATTTAGTTCAATCAAAATAGAGAGATAGCAAAATGAGGGAAATGTAGGAAGGAGGTAGAGCAGTCCATGAGTCCCACTTATATGCAGTTTTCTCCACCCATTAGCTCTTCCATCCCATGTCACACCTCAGGAACCAATCATAGTTCCTTTGCACTGCCCAGTGGAGCTGTGCTTGTAGAATCAACTTCCTGTCTCTGAGGGTGTGAACTTCCTTTCTCTGGGGTTGTGAACTTCCTTACAATCAATGCTAAAGTATCTTCAAGTTTCTGGCTGATTACATCAAAGAAAACAAAGGGAAAATAATTCCATTTTCACAGTTTTTTTTCCGCCTTTGGCACAGTATTATTCCTTTGAATTATTTATTTTTGCAGCCATCAATGAACTCTTCAATTGTTTCTTATAAAATTTATTTATAATGAATGGAACCCTAATTGGTTTCCAGTTCTTTGCTACCATATTTTGTTATATTTGAAGTTTTCTATAAGCTTTTGACTTCTTTGGAATATGATAAGAAATTAGGATCTTTAGATCAAAGTTCATAAATATTTTAATCACAGAGTTTATATCTACATATCTATCTACCAACCTTAGAACCATTGTTAAATTTTATTTTATTTTCAGTTCCAAATTCTCTCCTCATTCTATCTTCCCATTAAGGAAGCAAGACAAAATCTGTTACAAGTATATGTGTAAGTTAAGCAAAATAAATTCCTTCATTAGTCATGTCAAAAAAAGGCTTCAAAGTTTCAATCTGTACTCTCAGACCATTAGACTATCAAGAGGTGGATAGTATCATAAGTTTTCTGGCAGTATGGTTCTTAGCACTGTGTTGATGAGAGTTCATAAGTGCTCAGAACCATTGTTGATTTGTAGGTTCCCTAATATTAATTTTAATAATTTTGGATTATCTTTATGAGTAATAGACAGGAATTCTTCAAAAAGACAATGGTATCTAGTTATTAAGTTCTCTTTTATTCTTTGGTGTTTTGAATCTAGTAAGCTGACATAATTAATCTTTTTTACTATTGTTCTTGATTAATTTAACCCCTGCACTCTTGATAAGATTGTCCCTTTGGATAGTTATCACAGGTAAGAAAACATATGATTCAGAACTAGGATTCTATCTACTCTCTTGTTTATGGATTTTAGCAGGGGATATCCTGTTATTATCTTTCATTCCCTGTACTGTGCTTTCTTCTTTCAGAACTCTTACTCTCACCCTTCATGAGTCATTTTGCTAAATTATGATTATAAAATTCAAAAACACTTAATCATATCCTGTTAGCATAAAATTCTTTAGATGGTGTAGGTGTTAAAGAGCTAGGGGTGAGTAAGAGATCAGATCCTCTCTTCTCCAATATCCTTATTTGTAAGTAGGCAATTCATTTTCAAAAGGTCTCTGATTCTCCATAATGGGTTATTTAAAATGAAAAATCCTTTCTCTTTTCCTCAAGTCTTTTATTGTAAGACATTATAGATTAGCTGAAATCATGTGTTAAAGGGCATGCCACCCAGAAAAATATTTCCATGCTCGTGAATAATGATTTAGCCTTTATGTATGCTAGTCATGAATCTGATTATTCCTTTTATGATAAAAAAAAAATACAAAATGGAACATATTCACTTTTTTTGTATTTCCATTTAAAAATATTTTATCTTTCCCCAATTACATGGAAAACAATTTTAACATTCATTCAGATTTTTTTGTTCTAAATTCTCTCCATTGTTCCACCCTCCCTAAATCTCTTCCTTCCTCCCCCACCTCCCTAAAAGGAAAAGCTGTCTGATAAAGATTTTACGTGTGCAATCTTGTAAAATATTTTTCAGTATTAGTCAGTTTGTGGAAGAGATTGAAAAAATAAAGTGAAATATAATATGTTTTGGTCTATATTTTGACTTCATTAGTTTTAGTTTTTGTTTTTTCTGAAGACAGATGACATTTTTTATCCTGAGACTCTGGCATTGTCTTGGATCACTGTATTTCTGAGAATAACTAGGTCATTCAGAGGTGTTCATCAAAAAATATTGTGGTTACTGTGTACAGTGTTTCTCTGGTTATTCTCACTTAACTTTTCCTCAGTTCACCTAAGTCTTTCTAGGTTTTTCTGAAATCATCCTGTTCTTCATTTCTTATAGGACAATATTATTTCATTGCAATCATACACCAAGGCTTGTTCAGTCATTCCCCAATTGATGGACCACTCCTCAATTTCCAATTCTTTGCTACCATAAAAAGAGATGCAATAAATATTTTTTGTACTAATAATTCCCTTTTCCTTTCATTCATTTATTTATTTGTTTATTTTTACCTCTTTGAGATACAGATCTGATTGTTGGATTGTATTGATCGATCAAAAGATATGAATAGTTTTAGATCATGTTGGACCTATGTACACCTATTTCTAAGGGTTTTATTTAAGCTAATTTGTTTTAAAATGTTTATTTTTAGATTTTCTTTTTCCCTCATTCTTTTAAAAACACTCAAATGAATCCATGAGCTTGTTGATGTGGATTTTCCCTGCAAAAATGCAGTTTAGAATCCATCAATGCCTGTTCATTTTGTGAGACTCTTGTCCTGACCCTTCCAGGAGCTGCAACAGAGAATCCATCTAAGGTATTTCTGTCCTTCTAGTCTTTCTTTTGACATTGAAAGGACACTAATGAAACACCTCATCTTTCCCCCAGTTACCTCTGGCTTTCTCCTTGTCACTAGATTATCTTTTTTGGATGTGTGGAACCAACCATTTACTTTGATGTTATTGTTTACATTCATTCTTATATGCAATTTCTTATTTGTTATGTGGAAGTCCTGGTCATAGGGATTGTACTTTTAGAAGACAAATTGGCTTCAGAATTAAGTAGGAAGAGATAAAATTGGACTACCTTCTAGAAATTGCAATACTTTTAAAATTACTCTACACCTTTGCAAGGAATAAAAATCTCCACTTTTCCCCCCCTCTCTGTACATAAGATATTTTATTACTAATTGTTTTTCTTGTGAAATTTATTATTAATTGCTTTTCTTGTGAATTTGATGAGCACAGCTAGATGACTCAGTGGATAGAGCTAGTTAGAAAGACTTGAATTCATATCCAGGTTCAAATAGTTACTAACTGAGCTTCTCTGAGGAATTCACTTAGCTTCTGTCTGCTTCATTTCTCTCATCTGTAAAATGTGGATTAAAGTAGCACCTATCTGCTAGGGTTGTTGTGATCATAAACATATAGTTATATTTTCGAGGCAATTTGAAAACCTTAAAGCACTATATAAATACTAGCTACTATTATTGTTATCATTAATTTCATATATACAGAGAGAAAAGATAGATTTTATATAAAGTTGCATATCTCATATATAGCTTGTTTTTATACCAATAGTCTACTGTGGTTGTTGTATGACTGTTCATCATAGAAGATACAAATTCAGAATTGTTTTTTTGTAAAAAATATTACTCAGAGGGTAATGGAGACAATCATTTTTCTTGAAATACAGATTGAAATAAAAGTTCTCCAACTTTTATATTACAAAAGCCTCTTTATTCTAGAGTCTACCACTTTGGGTCTGCATCACTGAGCACTTAATAAATATTACAGACAGTCTTTTACTTTGACTTATGAATGATGAATAACTATGAGCAGGTTATACCTCCCACCTCATTCACTGACACATTTTTGACCACATGCTAAATGATAATGCTATTGCTACCATTAGCTGAGGATGTCTTATGCTCTCTCTTTTTTTAGGAAAGTTCTATTCCCAAGGAAGTGTGACTTCCACACTTGCTAGCTTTCATCTAGCGCCTATCAGACCCAATAAGGATAAACATTGCAAGAGTTCCCTTCTGTAAGACTCTGCAATTTCCCACACTTAAGGGAAGGTTCTCTCTCTCCCTAGCCTTCAAAATTGTCTGATGAGTTTCCTCATCTGTAAAATGAGGAGATGGATGCTAAGTTCCCTTCCAGCTCTAGATATATTAATACTACCTATCTGGTAGTAGTGCTGCTTTTCACAGTTACTATACTTTAGAGGTATCAAGAAATATTTATTAAGTCCTTCTTATGTATTAATATGTAATATATATATATATATATATTTAATACTTCCTATATATACAGAATATATATGTGTACATGCAAGGATATACTAGCTACACACACATACACATATAAAAACAGAGAGAGACAGAGAGAGAGAGAGAGAGAGACAGAGAGAGAGAGAGAGAGAGAGAGAGAGAATATCAAAAAGGAAAAAAAAACATGAATACATTTTTTGGCATTTCCTAGAGGCAACATTAAATCAACTTCCTCATAGAAGAATTCTATTTCTTTTGTTTCCTTTCTTGGTTTTTCTTCTTCCACCAATGTCCTAGTTGTTAGTATTTGCCAAGGTTAAGTTCTGACGCATCTTTTCTCTTTTTCCATTGGTATTTTCATTCAATTCTAAGACTTATCCACCTTTCTCTAAAATGTATCTTAAGGTTATATCTCCAAGTTTGATCCTTTCCATGACTGTTAGATTGATATATCCAACTATCTAGTGGATGTGTCTGGTTGCTTGACCTACAACAAAACATCAGATGCCTGAGAGACTGTTTTCTTTATGTCTTTATTTTCCTATTGCCTAGCACATAGCATCTGTGCTCAATAAAAGTGGATGGCCCTTCAAACTGATCACATTTCAGATTGAATTCATATTCTACTGAACTGTCATTGCTACCTGATAATTCATTTAATCCTCTTTTATTGACTGTCTATCACATGCAGCAAATATCTCGGGTATCTTTGATTTCTGCCTCTCTAATGTCTTATTCCCATCTTCTCATAAGACATTATCAGATAGTTTAGTGAATAAGACTACAAGAGCTGGACTTTTGGGGATTTGAATTCAAATCCTTTCTCACACTGAAAGATATGTGACTCTGGGCAAATCACTTAACTTCTCTCAGTCTCAGTTTACTCTTATATAAAGTGGAGGTAATAATACCACCTATCTTACAGTTATTGTGAAGATCAAAAGAGATAATAAATAAACAGTGCTCTGTAGACTTTAATATCTATATGTATGAATATATTAGATGTAATGCTATTTATTATTTTTATTAAAAATTTTAAACCCTTAATTTTTATCTTAAAATTAATATTGTGTATTGGTTCCAAAGCAGAAGAGAGGTAAGGGCTAAGCAATGGGGCCAAGTGACTTCCACAGGGTCACACAGCGGGGAAGCATCCAAGGCCAGATTTGAACCCAGAACCTCCCATCTCTAGGTGTGACTCTCAAACCACTGAGCCACTTAGCTGACTTCTATTATTTTCCTTATTAATAAAAAATATCAGGTTGCAGCAATCCTAATAGGTATTTTGATTCTTCTGTCCTTCAACATATCAAATCTTTCAAAGCTATTTTTCTTAATAATGCTGTCTTTAATTACTCTTTCTTTTGGTTCTATTCATTTAATTCTTCACCAATTCATATTATCTAAGATTCTCTGTAATGGGTCTCCTTTGTATCAGTTACATTCCCTAGATTCTAGTTATATCCCCCTTCAGGATCAGGAAGCCTGGAGGCAAAAATACATGCATTTGGCCGGAAAAGGATATGAGATTAAGATAGTCAAATAATTCCCGATAATCTGTGAAAGTCATATGAAGTCTCTGTCCTATAATCTCTGTAATTACATCTATGTAACTTATGAAGAGAAGACTAAAAACTAGGTATAAAATTGCTATGCAATATGTTTTTCCCATTAAACATTTTAATGCTAATGCAATGGTATTCCAGAGTAGTTAAAGTTGGCAAAAAATGAATCCAGACTTTTTTTTTCTTAATCTTCATGTTATCATGTACTTTTTAATTGTGTTATAATAAATTAAATTCAATTAAATTCACAAGTATTAAATATCATATTACCCCATTAAATTATAGGACTATAGGATGAGGGCAGAGACTCTGTCTTACCTAGTTCTCTTCATATCTCCTATATTACTTACCATGATGCCTTATATATAGCAGATACATAATACATAATTGGTGAATGAATGAATGCCTAGGTTATATGGCACCATTAGCATTATACTCTTATTCTTGATAAGAATCATAGTTCAGTCATTTTTTCCAAATGTACAGATTGCAACCCTTTTATACTTTAATAGGTAGTTTCATGATTTGCCATAGTTGACAGATTTCTGGAGAGAGACCTCTTTAAAATCAGCTAATCTGACTTCAAGTCACTATACACAAAGATATTGTGGCTATATTGGCTTATTTCTTCAAAGATTTGTCAGAGAAAGCCTTATATTGACATGACTTTCCAATACATAGGGTTACCTCTATGCTACAATGAGACAGTGAAATAAGACTTTAATGGAGGATTAGAAAAATAGTTCAACTATATAACATAAGACTTTGGAATATTTTGAGGGGAATGGCCTAGAAAACATTCATTCTTTATGACACTATTTCATAAAGACATTTTATTCAGGTCCAAAAATAATATAACAATATTTAAATAGTTAACCTCTTCAGATAATTAAAATATATGGAGAGGCTCTTGACAGATATATATTATATTATTTTATTTATTATATATTATTTTACATGTAATATAATTTTATTTTACTATGTATTATTTATTTATTATTGTTATATATTGTGTTATTTATTTTAACACTCGTGTTTTTTCTTCAAATCAATACTAAGTATTGGTTCCAAGGCAGAATGGTAAGGGCTATGGAACTGGGGACAGATGTCTTGCCTAGAGTTACATGGTAAGGAAGTATCTGAGCCCATATGTAAGCCCAGGATTTCTCAGCTCTAGACCTGATTCTCCATCCTCTGAGCCACCTAGCTTCCCTTAGTGGCAATATATTATTAGGGAACAAAAATTGCACAAGAGAAGTGGAGTAGAGAATGTTACTAGAGAGATGTATGAACAGAAAAGAGGTGAACTAGTTAATGAATGGTGACAAAGATGATAACTAATAGAGTCGACATATTCTATTGGTATCCATGCAATGTTGTGAGAACTTGATGAAGGTTCCAAGTGCATTACTCAGACCTCTTATAAGAAATTTTGGGTAGACTATTGACAAGATTCACACAAGATGAGGGCTCTATATTGAAAATGCTTGCTTCTTATGAAATCACAGATCCACTGACATGACAAAGTAATCAATGAATCAATTCATTCTAAGTGAAGATGATGAAAGATACAGAGAAGAGGTTGAGAAATATGATTCCTTTAAACATTATGAATGGTCATTTCATTGTTAAGAATGAATCTAAATTAGTAAGAACAATGATTCAATCCATTTGTCCATTTCTAAATCATCAGACAGAATTCTGTCAGCTTAATAAACTATATAATACTATTGACCTTTCAAAACAACAACAACAATAAGCATATTCTTTGGCAGCATACTGGTTATATTAAAATATCATGTTAATTGGATTCCATGTTCATTTATATTCAAAGGATATTTTGTTTCAAGATCACCATCTATTGTTTGTGCAGATATAATTGTATTTTTCTATTTTATGAACATAACTACATTCCTGTTTATCAAATGACATATTTTGATGTTTATATCTAAGCAATTTTCATTTTCCTTGTAGCTTGTTTTAACTTTTGACATATTTCAACTCTTACATTGTAGAAATGAATACCATCATCTTCAAATGATATAGCAATTATAAAGGCATAATGACAATCATTGAAAAAACAAATATTTTCTTGTAGATAAAAATGTTGATTCATCTACAATTTAAAAAAAGAAACATAGAATAAATTACCTCAGAATTATAAAGTAGAGAAAGAGCTTTGAGGACATCTAATACAAGTTTCTATATGAAGCATAGTTCCTCTCTACAAAATCTGCAACAAGTAGTCACCTCTTTTCATATAGCTATAATGTGGACGAAATCATTATGTTAGTCAGTCAATAGATATTTATTAAGTGATATGTAAGTGGCTACTATGTGTGCTAAGATATAAAAAAAGTGTAACCAGACAGTTCCTGCCCTCAAGGAGCTCATGACCTAATGAGTAAGACCATTAGCAAATAAATATGTACAAACAAGCTGTATACAGAATAAATAAGATGTAAATATGAAAGGGAAAGCATTATATTTAAAAGGGTTTGGGAAAAGATTCTTGTAGAATATTGGATATTTGTTGGGAGTCAAGCGAAGCCATGGAACCCAATAAATAAAGATGAAGAGGGAGAGCTTTTCCAGGTCTGAGGGACATTCATAGAAAATACCCAAAGCAGAGAGCTGTCCTCTTTAGAGAACAGTAAAGAGGTCACTGAAATAAAATTACATGTCAGAGAGAAAGGTGCAGGAACTCCAGGAAAAGTAGAAGCTTGGAAAGGTTTAGATTCTGAAAGCTTTTTAAACTTCAAGCAGAAGATTATTTTGTTTGAGTCTAGACAATAGGTTTTGAGTGGAGCTTATTGAGTAGGGTGGACACTGGGGTGGAGTGATCTTTATTAGGAAAATTCTAATTTTCTAGAGGCTGAATGGAGCAGGATTGGAGGAGGGAGAGACTTGGCAAGGCAGGCAGACCCAAGAACAAGCTATAGTCTGGGGATAGTACAGGAATAAGGGCATTGACCAAAATGGAGAGAAGAGGACACATTTGAGAGTTAATGCAAAGGTAGAGTTGACAGGACTTGGTGACGAGTAGATATGGGTGGTGGTGGTGGTAAGAGAGTGAGCAATCAAGGATAACAACTAGGTTTCCAGGCTGAGGGACTGGAAAGATGATGTTTCCCTCTAGTGTAATAGAGAAAGGTAGGAAAATGGGAAGTTTTAGAGAGAAAGATAATGATCCAGTCCCGAGGGCTTTCCTGAGGATCTTTCTTTTGGAAATTGAAACCCTGATTACCTGGTCAAAGCCATTCCATCACATCTCACCCATCAAGACTTCAACCATAGAGACAGGTAAGTTTTTGGACTCCATTTTGGGAGCGATCTCTTCATGTCCTTCACCCATTACTCAACCTTGCTGAGAGACCCCTTTCAGTCAAAACTTACAATTATAGAAAAGGATAGAAACAGAAAAATAGAAACAGAAAAAAATAGAAACAGGAGGAGAAGGGGTGAGGGGAGAAGCTTAGGAGTGGGAATTACTAAGGTTCCCACCTAAGTGATGGACCCCATAGGAATAGCAAATAGGGCTCCCCCCAAATCCCTCTTTCCTTCATCTCTTTCCCCAGTCCCTGATTTGTGAATATTAAAAAAACATTCAACAGTCAGAGAGCATTCCAGAGTGCCTGAGAGACAATTAGGGAAAGGGGAGCCACAGCTTGGTCTGGCTGCCTCCATCTTGAAGCTATACCACCCACTGTGAATTTAACTAATTGGGGAGAGGTTTGTGTGAGCCCCGCCCTTATCCAGGATCGGATTGGGGTATCACATACCTCCTCTTATAGGGAAGCCTCGCCCCCTATAAGGGGTGGCACTCCAGTGGGGTGGCACGACTATTCAGGTCACCCAGTTTCTGGGTGACACCCCCTTAAAGTCTCCCAGTGTATATTCGGCTTCAGGAGAGTGCTGGAAGAGAGACTCACCACATAGACTTTTCTATCTCCCTTTTATCAAACATCCTCTACTGGCCCTTCTTTAATTGTTACAATTGTTAGAAAGGTTTTTTTTCCTGATATCAAATTCAAATTTGCCTTTTTGCAACTTCAACCCATCACTTGTTGCTCATCTTTCTGAAGTCAAACAGAAGAAATTTAATTCTTTCTCCCTCATTGTAAACTTTAAATACTTGAAAACAGTTACCATCTAATAAGTGTCTGGGGCAGTAATCTTAACTATAAATCTGTGAAATGCCTTTGGTGTGTAACAAATATAATAGATGCAAGGGACTGAAGGTAAAACAAAACAAAACAAAACAAGTTCTTATCCTCAAAGAACTTCTATTCTAGTAGTTGTATGTGTGTATAGTACACAACATATACATAAATGTATAATATATTCACACATACACACATATATAATTGGATCTATTATTTCATTTTATAGGGAACACCTGGTTTAAAAAAATGCTTTCTAATAATGCAGATCAACACCTGCTCTAAAACTTGTAATTTTAGTGTTGCCCAGGACACTTAGTTTAAGGTACGTGCTCTGGACCATAAAATCAGTATATGTCAGAGTCAGAATCCATTAAATCAGGCTCTTCAAAGTATGGCATGTGGGCTAAATACAATCTGCTACCTGTTAAGAATGGTTTTATTTAAAATATTTAAATAAAATCTCTAAAACGGTAAAAACTATTTTGTTTTCCACCTATACAGAATCAAATGGTGCACTCACAGGCCACAGTTTGACAACCGCATGAACAACCCAATAACATCTTCCATATCCAAAATAATAGGATGTCCTTGCAGGAGGAAGAAAGTCAAGTCCTCCTGTGGAAGATAGAACTCAAGCTGTGCTTTGACGGATGCTGAGGTTTTTAAGAGATGGAAGAGAGGAGGAAGTTCATTCCAGATGTGGAGGAGCATCTGGAAGAATGAAAGTAGGTGGAATGTTTGCATAGAATTCAGCAAGTAGGTTAGTTTAACTGGAAAAGAAAGTATCTAAGAAGGATCAATATAAAATATGACAGGGGGATACAGCTAGATTGCTCAGGGGATAGGAGGGCAGGCTTAGGGATGGGAAGTCCTGGCTTCAGATCCTTCTTAACTGAATGACCCTGAGCAAGTCACTTAACCCCAATTGCATTGCCCTTAATGCTCTTCTGCCTCAGATGATCTTTAGTATTGATTATGAGATGGAAAATAAGGGTTTAAAAAATAAAATTAAATATGATTGGAAGGGTAGTATGGATATGATTAAGGAGGATTTTTCATGTCAGTAATAGGATTTTATTTTAAGGGCAATATTTTTTTAAATAAGTTTATTGCTATGTTTTGTTTTTATATTACAAATAGTTCTAGATTGCCCCTTTCTCTTTGAGACCTTTTGTAACTATGTAAAACAAAGAATATGGTATTATCATCTTTAAATGAATATAATATTCTGTATCTATAGCACACTCTTCATTTTTGAAAAGCATTTTTAAACAGAAATTTAAAGTAAAAATATTTCTTTATGTAATTGAAAAATTTAATGGAATAGAAAATGCAAATCAACAACAACAAAAACAAAAACAACCAGAAATCTATTTTCTCTCTTCTGCCCTATCCTCACCTCATTGGGGAAAAAAAATAAAAACAAATTCCTTGTAAAAATATCTATAGTCAAAAAAACAAATTCTCTCCTTGCTCATATACCAAAACAAATCTGACTCATCCTCTATCCTGAATTCATCGCTTGTTGTCAGGAGGAGAATAACCAGTTTCATCATTGGTCCTCTGGAATTATCCATGATCATTGCATTGAGGCTAATTTTTGCAACTTTCAAAGATGCTTTTGTTTACAGTATTGCTATTGTATGTTCTTATTCTGCTCTTTTCATTCCTTATAGTTTATAAAGTCTTCAAAGTTGCTTGTGTTTATCTTAGTTACTATTTTATTTAAAAATATTTGATATGATGAAAAAAGTATCAGTTTTAACATTATAGTATTATATGATAGAGCATAAATTAATTTTTTTCACTTTACCTTTCCTCTTCAAATCTCTGTCTGGTTTCAATTCCACAGAACAAGATCTCCCTCCCATGAAAAGCTCATCACTTCTAGACTCCTTACCATGCTGCTAACTCAAGCCTGCATACCACTTCCCTCAGACTCCTCTCCACTCTGAGTGGAGGGTTGGAGGGTGGAATACCAAACTCCTCCCCAAACCTTTCTTTAGAGAGGGCAGAAATTGGATTTCCAGTTTATTCTGCCATGGAGCTGCAGATCTGCCTGGTTTCAATTCTAAAGGAACAAGATACTCCTTGGTTTCACTTCTGCCCCTCTAGCCCTTTTTGAACCTTCTTTTGTGTTGTGCTGTCTTCTCTCACTAGACTGTAAGCCTTTTAAAGTTACGATTTTCTTTCTTTTTCTTCTTTGAATCCCTCGCAGTTAGCAGAGTCTGGCCCATAGAAAGTGCTTAATAAATGTTTATTGAATTTTAATTTGGTCTGTTCACTTTGCTATGTATAAGTTCACAAAAGTAATTCTGTCTTTCTTTGAATTCACCTAATTCCATATTTATCAAAGAACAATAACATTTCACGACATTCATAATTCACAATTTTAGTAGGGCAGTGACATAGTCAGATCCCGTATTTTAGGATGATCCATTTGGCAGCTGTATGGAGGGGATATAAGAGCAAAGAGAGACTGGAAAGTCCCAAGCAAGAAGTAATGAGAGCTTGAAGAAGAATGGTGAATTATGAATAGGAAAAATAGAGTGGATTTGAGTGATATATTGGAAGTATAATCAGTGATGTGCTGAAGCAAGTGCAAACCTGTTTGAGAGAACCAACTGTTAAATTTTCATAAGGTTGGTCACCTTTTTTTCACCTATATTAGGAGGCCATAGGGATTATACTTAAATTGGGTAAAGAGAAGGTGGAGTTTTACAGTCTAGGTCAAGTGGAGCCAAATGAAACTAATTATATGAGGTAACAGGGCTAGTGCCCCTTTTATTTTATTTTTTTTTTGTCCTTTACATTTCTTTGTAATAGAGAGAAGAGGCCATATGTGAGAAATGCTCCAGAAATATAATCAATAGTATTGAATAACCAATTGAATAAGACAAGAGAAGAAGAGAGAAAAAAAACTAAAGATGAAAACACTATTTTGAGAATTAGGGACTGAGCAGAAATGCCAAATATAGATATAAAGAAGTTAGAAGGAATTGCAGATGTGTTTTAAGATTTGTTTGTGTTTTGGCTTCATTTACTTATTCATTCATTTATTTATGGTAGCTTCTTACATCTTATTTGTTTAATTAAAAGAGTCATTTCATTAGACAAGGATCACACCTTATTTATCCTATTACTAGAATATAGGACAGTCATTACTCAATAACATTTAGCATTATTAATCGTGGATTCTTTTTTAAAGGCCAAACAGAGATAGCTACATGAGTCAGCACCTTATGAGCTCCTATGTAGTATTTATCATTTTGTCACATACAGTACCTGAAAAAGAAGAAATTACTAGGGATCTTGCACTAGTTTTAGAGTGATGACTACAACTGTTCCTCCTTGGAGGTACAGGAATGCTTTAGGAATTCTTAACATGAACAGCTTTACCCACATTTATTAAGAACCCAATATGGGACTGTACTAAATGCTCCAGGAGCTAAAAATATTTTGAGGGATGAAGTCCTTACCTCTTGGGTCTCATAAGGAATGGAAGAATGCTAAAATTGTGCAGAGAAGTGAAGTCAAGACAAGGAAAGAAATATTTATTAAGCACTTACTGTGTGCTGGACACTATGTTAAATGCTAGAGATACAAACACAAGTTAAAAGAAAGACATTTAATCTTCAAAGAGCTTACATTGTAACTGAGGAAGACAATTTTTAAAAGGGAGATAGAAGAAAAAGGGAAGGGAGGAGAAGAAACTGCTGGGAGTTATGTAGAAGTCCAGAAAGCCAAGAAAGGAGTCAGAAGTGGAATGAGGGAATGAGCATTTGGGTCTTTTTTGGATACTTCTTCAATATGGAGGCTCCAGGAGGAACTCACCAATAGATGATGGGGCCCCAGGGACTGAGAGATCTTCCAGGGTGAAGAGGTTGCTCAGTCAAGAAAGAAAAGCCCCAACACTTCTCTCTGTGTGGAGGCAAGCAGACAACATTTAACACATCTTACTTTTTTGGTAAATACTTCTTTGATTGACATACAGCCTAAATATATGTAGAAAGAACTTCTGCTTCATTAGTCCTGGAGGAGGGAGGTGGTAGGAGTCTCTCGCAATATAAAATATTTTTAATTCTTTTCCTCTAAAATGATCCCCACCCCCTCAATAGCACTTGATTCACATCTCTCTCTGTCTGTCTCTCTCTCTCTCTTTTTTTTTTTTGCACTCATTATGCACCATTTTATAGTCTAAATAATTGGCTTTAATGTAACTCTTTAAATGACAGAAAGCATTTTACATCCATTTTCTCATTTGATCTTCATGAAAACCCTAAGGGGTAAGTAAGGATAGGTATTATTATTCCCATATTATGGATGAAGAAAATGAGTCTCCCAGAGGTGAAGTAACTTGATAGTGTCTAACCAGGGATTAGAGATGGGATTTGAATCCCTTTATCCAAATTCTAAATCCAGTGCTCTCTTCATTACACAACAGTGCTTCTCACTGTAATTAGTCAATGTTTATATTCTATTATGCTCCTAGACTTTGAGATCTAAGAGGTAGGAATTTCATCTGTTTAAATATTTTTATCTCCTCCAGCATTTAGCACAGCCCTGTTCTCATATTGGTTACTTAATAAATGTGGTTAAAGTTGTTCATTCCTAAAGTATTCTTATCTATACTTCCCAAATCCCAGTCCCCACAGTGTTCAGGACAAGACAGTACTGAATGTTTCTGTTCATGCTAATGCTATTACTTCACAGCTATATGTGAAAAATTAATGAGATCTTTTAATCTGGCTCTTAAAACATCTGCAGAGTCTGAAATTGTGAAATTTAGAAATAACTAATTGGTGTGGCCTATGTATGTGTGAGCATCCTTTCATGGAAGTTTCAGTGTTTTTGTTCTCTTCCTTTTTGCCTTTTAGCCAAATGAAAGGGGGAGAGGGACAGTCTGTTGAAAGAAAGGTAGAATAAATGCTATTGCATTTTCAGTTAATTATTCAATTTATTAAAGGTAGAGTAAATTCTGGGAATAATATTCAAGAAGAAAATATGTGAAGAACCAAGAGTGGCACCAGTTAGAAGAGCATTTCTCATTTCACATATTATATATATACATATATATATATATGTATATAGATAGATAGATAGATAGATAGATAGATAGATACAGATATGAATACATATATTATTTGTGATTTTCCAACCCTTGATAGTCAGTTCCTCCAGGACTTGACTTTATTTACCATTTCAGCTAGCCAGAGTGCTAATGGATGGCATTTCTCTCCCTGGTTTCAATAGTCAAAATTAAGAACCTCCCCTCTAAACCTGCTGAATGCAGCTTCTTTAAATGGAAAAAAATCACAAAGGGGTTCAGGTTCCTATTTTAGTAGAATCCCCTTTGGCCACATGGAATTTGTGATCATCAGAACTATCAATAAACAAGACAAACTCTAGTGGAACCACAGGAGGAGGTAGAAAATGCCTGTTTTATTCATATGATAGCTTTAAAAGTAAACAGATTAGATTAGGTTGTTTACCCACAATTTACCTGTGATTTCTGAGGTCTCACCCCCTAAAAACCAAACTCATTAAAATCTCTCTGAAGCATAGTTAGCAGGAGTCAGCAACTACTGCCACTGGCTAATATTTTAATGTAAACCTTTATTGAATTAGCTCAAATGCTCCATATAAAAAAGGGGGGAGGCTGGGTAGGATTTGATAGAGAAACAAGCATGAGACTGGTTAAAATTCAGTAGTCCCAGGCTCAAGCACCATCTCTGTCTCCAAAAGCCTCTGGACCTCATCTTCTTTATCTGTTATTTGAGTGAAGAATCCCTACAATTGTTTTTTTTTTCCCCCTCTGTCATTCTTAGAACTTCCAAAACCTGAATTTCCAGCATCACTAAAATTGGCCTTTTGGTGTTCTCCCATCCTTGACACCCACTGACTATATGACCCTGGACTAGTCTCATTTCTGTACTCCAAGGAATTCTCTGACTTTAAATTATTGACGACGTGCCAATCAACATTGGTAGATGGAGATTTCTCATCCAGGAATTCCCTATAACAACAAAATCACAGATCTACTCCCTATCCTCATTTATCTTTCTTACAATTATTTAAACTTTCATACATAGCATGTTTTATTTTTCAAATCAGATACTTGGATGATTGGATCAAAAATATGAATAGAATTCTAGTTTATTTATTTCCCTTTTATAATTTGTGGATAGAAAGCTTGATAAGAACTTGCTTAATTGACAAGAAAACAGCTCCTTAAAAGTTTCTAATTCCAGAATTTCTTACTAGAATAATGTTATTATGGTACGACGCTTTTCACTATGTTGGTATTATATGAAATAAATGATATTTTTAGAATATTATTTGTCATTAACACCTCAGTTCTAATTAGTCCATTAGGTTCATTATTGGGAAGGAAGAATTAGGGTAAAGGACGAGTAAGGACTCAATTTATTTTGATACATTTATTAAGTCAAATCACTTAGGATAGGGTTTTTAACCTAGGGACCATAGACTCCCCTCAAATGGGTAATTAATAGATTTGAGGATGCCCATGAATTTGGATTGGATCTTTATTTCAATATAATTTGTTTCCTTTGGAATGCTTTTTTTTATTTTATTCATTTAAACCCATTATTCTGAAAAGGGGTCTATCTGTAGGCTTCAACAGACTAGTAAAGGAAATCTTGACACAGAAACAGTTTGAGAATTCCTGGTCTAGGAAGTAGTTGGCTTAGTAGTTTTAGTGCTTGGCTTGTAAAGAAACTTGGGTTCCAATTCCTACCTTTGACTTAAAATAGTTATATGACCTATGAAAAATCATTTAACTTTCATTAGCTTTAGATAATTCCTGGGGCTAAGGTACAGAGATATCATAAGTTGATGGGGAGGGAATTTTTGAACTATCCTTAGAGAAGTTAAGATCTTTTAGGCACTTTTTTAGTCGGTGAAGATAAAAAGGACAGAAAAGTAAAATAGCCTCTTCTCACAAAGAACATAATAATAATAATGACTTAATGCATGTAGTATTTATCATACATTATCTTATTTAAATAGGAAGTTGATAAATGAATTCTGGAGGATTCAAGTATTACAAGAGGACACGTTCATGTAGGCGATAAGAGTGCTGGTCTTGTAAAGATTGACCAGAATGAGAGGATTCTGGATTTGGGGGATTTTTTCTGTTTGGCAAAAGGAAAATTGGAAATGAAGATAGAAACGCAGAAAGGGGGAAGGATGTAGAAAAATAGCAGACAAGTTTTATCCATTTTGCCTGGGCCTGATATGTAGGCAGCAAGATGACATTGTAGATAGAATTCTGATCCTGTCAGGAAGACTTGAGTTCAAATCCAATCTCAAGCACTTACTACCTATGTTACCCTTGGTAAGTTGTTTAAACTTAATCTGCTTCAGTTTTTCCAACATGTAAAAATAGGGACCTACCCTTAGCACCTATCTTTTTCCAAAAATGAAATAATATTTTAAAGTATTTTGCAAAGCAAACATTAAAGAGTTATATAAATGTCATCTATGATTTGCATGTTTTTAATAGTTAATAATCAATAAACATTTATTAAGCATCTACTGTCTTCCAAGTTCTGTGCTAAACCCACTGGGGATAGGCTCTTAAGAAGCTAACAGTCTTGTTGGGGAATATGATATACAAAATGAAGCTGAAAAAGGCAGAGTTAGAGGGTACCCAGTATAAGGACATGATGTCAGTGGAGTCAAAACCAAGCATAGCAGCTGGTGGGAAATGAAATTAGTAGAAAAAATGTTGAGTCTTCTGTTGAAGGAGACTTTAGGAGGAGTTTATTGTTCTATCCACTGAGGATGGTAAGGAGATGTTCATTATCAAAGCTGACTCAATCATGATTAGATTTCAGATGATGAGTTTATCCTGGAGGAGGCATGCTATTCCTAAAGTGTATGTGTGGTTTGGGGAAAATTATGAGTTATGAGAGAGAGAGAGAGATACAGAGACAGAGAGAGACACAGAGAGAGACACAGAGACAGAGTGAGACACAGAAAGAGACAGAGAGAGAGACAGAGACAGAGAGAGGCAGAGAGAGGAGTTACATCACATAGTAGGAAGTATTTTTGACTTATGTTTCTATTATATTTATTCCTTATTAATAGCAATTGGGCAGTTATTATAGCATGGTCTATTTGTGACATTTCCTATAGTTTAAGAAAAATAGCTATCTATAACTATGAAAAAATGTTTTATACCATTATTGGTTAGAATTTTTTTAGATGCAAATCCAAACAACTCTGAGATATTTTCTCTTATCCTTCAATTAGCTAAAATGATTAAAGGGCAAAATAACAAATATTACAGGGGACGGGGGAAAATGGGAACACTGACACACTGTTGATGGAACTGTGAACCAATCCAACCATTTTGTAGAGCATTTTGCAATTGTACCCAGAGAGTTATAAAACTGTGTATAACTTTTGAATGAGCAATACCACTATTAGTTTTATTTCCTAAAACAATCAGGAGAAAAGGAAAAGAACCTCTATTTTCTAAAATATTTATAGCAGCTCTCTTTGTGGTGGCAAAAAAAACTGGAAATTGAAGGGATGTTCAATTGGCAAATGGCTAAACAAGTTGTGGCGTATGATTGTGATGAAATACTATTTAGAAAAAAATCCATAGAAAACATGTTTAGAAAAACAAAGAAATAATTCTCTATTTAGTAATCTACATGGAATTATGAAGAATAAAATGAGCAGAACCAAGAGAACATTATACACTGCAAGAGAATTTTTGTTTGAAGAATAACTTGTATATATGCACTCCAGAGATAGAATTGACAAATAGAAAGAAGGCATAGTTATATATATATATATATATATATATATATATATATGTATATATATATATACATATATCTTTTTGTTAAATGATACCATTTTTTTAATGCAAGGAGGGGAGGGTAGAGTGGCGGTTGCATGGGAATTTTAATGTAACAAACAAATGCATTAAAAAAAAGAAAAAAAAAACAATTTACTCTACTACTCAGCTGGGCTGGCCTTTGAAAAAACTGTGAGCCAGGAAAATCTGCTCTTTCTCTAACCCTAGAATGCCAATTTTGTACCATTTCTTCCTGGTTTACTATACCTTTTAGATAAGTAGGACTTTAAAACTGCCCAGAGAAAAAGCATATTTTATTAGCCTTTTATCTCTTTCCCAGAGTTTTAGTGTATTATGGTGGATAGAGGGTCAACCTTGGCTCCAAGTAGACCTGGTTTCAAATCTGGCCTCTGAAACAGACTTGGCTAAATGACTCTGGGGAGCCCCTACCCCACTTAACCTCTGCCAGTCTTCCAGGCAACTCTCAAATACTATGAATTTCAGTTAAAGTGCTGACTGTCATAGATGTAGTGGCAGTTTCCCCACTAGGAGTTCTCTGTACCAATGAACTCACTTGTCTAGTTCCTGTCCTTGTACCTTTCCCAGTGGTATTTGAATCTGTGAAATTAAAGGCTTTGTTTCCTATTAAAGGAATTCAAACTATAAGGAAGAAGAGGAAGGCATTATTTTAAAGGCAGGAGTCTTTCCCAGAACCTCTTGGAATCTCCTTCCATAAGGTCAGTCACCTTTTTTCACAGAAATGGAGGCACTAGCCCTATTATGTAGTCTAATTAGCTTTATTTGGCTCTGGCTACAGACTCCACTTGACCTAGCCTGTAAAACTCCACCTTCTTTTTACCCAGTTTAAGTATAATCCCTATGGCCTCCTAATACAGCGTCTTATTTAATTCTCTTTCTGAGTCACCTTCTCTGTGCTCACACTATTTACCCCTAACTTGAAGCCTATCCTAACTTTGTCTTTAGAAATGAAGATTCTTTTACTAATTTCCCAGCCGAGATGAAAGTTTTACTGTTTTGGAATATATAAACAGATTGAAATTTTATTGAATTTTTTTTTGCCTTTCATTTTGTTCTTTGAAACCCGAGGGGCTTGCAGTGAATTCTGAATTAGGAATTTCATAGAGTATGAAACTGGCTAGCTTTTGCCTCTCTTCCATCCACCCAAGATACTCATTGTTTTGAACTCATCTTTTTTATCTTTATCCTGTTTGATATTACTATAACAATCCCATGAGCTCATTTGTCTGTAGGCTTTTTATATTGCCACATGGAAATTTCATGCTAGTGGTCTTGCTCTCTGTTACAAAAGTAAAAATATCACTTTTATGAATTGAAATGAAAAAGCAGATAATCCCCTACTTCCAAAACCATGCTTTAATCTTTCTTTTCTCACCAAATTCTACTCGCATTTCTATAAAAATTTCCACAAGCCTATGGATATTTTAATATTGAGTGGATCAGATGGACATTTGAGAAAAATGACACTTTCCCAGAAAATATATTACATTAATACGGTGCTTTAGACGTAATACCTTAAATAGATTTCTGATTCTTCTGGCTAAATCTTTTAACTTATTTACCTGATTTGCAATGAAATAGTATTTGTTAAAAAGAACAAAAACTTTCTGTTGAATGTGTAAAAGCATAGCATTCTGAACAAAGAATATGATGAATTTCATTCTACTTTATCCTGATGAGAGATATTGGGTTTGATTTGAGACTGATAAAATGGCAACTTTAAACTATATTGTAAGAGTAACATTGATAAAATGGGCAACCTCTAAGGGAGACCAGGAAGCTGATAATGAGACTGCAAACTCTGCAGTATGAAAATTAATTGAAGGATCAGAAAAATGGTTAGAATGGAGAAAAGAAAACTTGAGAATCTAAAAGAGAATAGGCTTTTTTCTGCTTGGCTTCAGCTGGCAGAGCTAGGACCAAAGAGTGGAAATTTTAGAGAAATTGATTTTGGCTAACTATATAATTATAAATGTATAAAATATGTATGTGTATAAATGTATGAAAATATACACTTACTAGCAGTGTGACCTTAGGCAAGGCACTTAACCCTGTTTTTTTCAGTTTCCTCCTCTTTAAAATGAATTAGAGAAGGAAATGGCAAACCATTCCATTATCATTGTTAAGAATACCACGAATGGAGCCAGCAAAAGTCAAATATGGCTGAAGTGAATGGACAACAGATAAATGAAAAACAAACAAATGAATGGATAAATAAAACATTTGTTAAAAGCTACTTATGGGGGACAGCTGGGTAGCTCAGTGGATTGAGAGCCAGGCCTAGAGACAGGAGGTCCTAGGTTCAAATCCGGCCTCAGACACTTCCCAGCTGTGTGACCCTGGGCAAGTCACTTGACCCCCATTGCCTACCCTTACCAATCTTCCACCTATAAGTCAATACACAGAACTTAAGGGTTTAAAATTTTAAAAAAAGCTAATTATGTGCTAAATTCTGGGGATACAAATGGGAAAAGTAAGACAAATTCCACTATCAAGGAGATCACATGGGGAAGATGGCACTTATTTATGGTTTTAGCTGCAAGTCAGATGGAAAGGTCCCGTGGTCCTTAGGGTACAGCAGCAAAGAAGATGGTAAAACTACTTTAATGCCATTTCCACTCATAAAGTCATATCAATTTCTGATACTGAACCATTTGACAACACCAAGGACCTTGATGACAAGAATCTACTCCTATGAGTCTACAATTGATGAAACTATAGCACTTGTAGGAATAAATAAAAGGCTACATCTCCATAAGGGTTGCTTCCCAAGATGATGGATGAGGCCAATGGGCTGGAAGCATTGCTGTTTCAAAGACTTTTGTGTTTGGGGACCTGGACTGTTTCCATGAGAGTCTGAGGGGAGGTGGAAATCAAAATGGAGGTGGTGTTTTTATATGGGTGGCATATTCTACCTACTATCTCCTCCTTGAGTTACTTCGGCTAGCCTGGCATGGTGGTCCTTTGAGTGTCAATTGGTTGGGAATTGGTATAGATAGCTAATCCTTTCTCTATAAGAATTTTCTCTTATGATGGATTTGAATAGTTGCTGGTAAATGGTGCTGGTGGTCTAGAGGTTCTGGCATTCATAAGACTCCCTTGATGGGGTATTATAATTTAGTAAGATCTGATTAAGCAACTTTTAGGGTATTGTGTTTAATTCTAGATGCTCCATTTTAAGAAAGATATCAGAAAACCTGAGAGTACAATGGAGGATAATCAGGGTAATAAATATGAAGAATTTAGTAGGAATATTTAACCTGGAGAAGAAAAAACATAAGAGAGTTTGTGTTAGCTATCTTTAAATGTTGGTGTAGAAGAGGGAAAATGAGAGACTAAAAGAGGAAAAAAAGGAGAAAAAAAATATTACTCAGTAGCCTTTACTAGTCATATAGAGTGATTAAGGTTACTTTTTTTTCTCCTTCCCTAGTAAAGAATTTCACTTTTCGAAAACAAAAATGTACAAATATATATGTATACATATATTTTAAATAGGGAAATCAGCTTAAGAAACCCTTGTTTGCTTTTCTTGATCCCTAGTCCACACAGAGTAGAACACTATCGCATTGTTTCCTGTGGCACTCTCAATAATGTAGAACTACGTTTAAGAAATCACTTTTGACAGGAAATAGCATTAAGTAGATATTCATAAATGCTAATCTACAGTAAACTTTTATAAATATATGAAAGCTTTGTAAACACTGGACACTAAACAAAATAACAGAAAGGAAGTATACACGTGAAAAGACCTCCCATTTCCTTTTTATATCATGCAAATTTTATTGAAATCACAAGAATTCAAATGTTTTTGAGCAGACTGCTGTGGTATAAAGGCATTATTTTGTAGATGCTTTGAAAAGAAACACAATGAGTTTTTCTAACATGTAATATTTCTTTCTCTGAAACTAGATACAGCATAATTTGGAACTTTCAATGCCCACCATTGTTTATACACATTGAATAGCTAAGGACATGAAAACCATAGCCGGCACCAGGCTAATTTAGAGGTTTTCAGTAATTAAAATGGGCATATACACTTTCATCACCATGTAAAGATTTATGTTAGTCCCTGATTACTGAGATAAGAATATACTCTTAAATATGAAAACTTTATGTAACTTAGAATTCAAAGCTCTTTCATTGCCTCAAGTCATATTTTCAAGATTTCTGTGAGGAATACATTGGGCTTCTATATTCAGCTTTTCACAGTCTTTTCAAAAAATGAATACAGAAATACAAATTTGGAATATTAGGTGCTTTTTCTCATTTTGTACATTATCTGTTACTGTTCCAGAATGAATAATTGATTTGTCAGCTTGTTTGAGAGAAAGAAAAAACCACCAATTATTCATGGTATTATATTTTATAGTAATTAGCACTGAAGTTATTTAAAAATCAATAAAGTAGCAGATCCCAATTAGTCGTCTTTTAAATCCAATTGATGAAAATATTACTTCTCTATAGCCATTACTCACTCCATCAAACAAAATGCATATTTTTCCCCTCTGACTGACTCAAACAAGGACTGCTAAAAACCGTGTGAACCCAAAGTATTACAGATGTCTATGACAGAATCCAAACCATAATCACCTCGGATGTTTTTAATTGTTCACCAATGCTTTAATCTCTTAAGACAAAAGAGGTATATACTCATTTCTGATGATAATGTTGACAAGTATCAGAGTTCCCTCATTTGAAATAACTGTTCTTCCTGCCCTCAATATCCACTCCAATGTAAAAATAAAAAAGATATAGCATACATGAAACTTTTAGCCCAATTGACCAAAAGCATAGCAATTTGTAAGCTCGTTTACCATATCTGATTTAGTTGTATCTGTTGAAAGTTCCCCATCCTAGCCCAAAGCTTTAAAGAACTGTCAGCACATAAACTATGTGGACATTGTCACACACAACTTGTTGTCCTGGACCTTATTAGGCCCTGAGCTATTTAAATTTAAAAGCTGTTCTCAGACACAAAATTCACTCTTAACTCTACTCTTTGAATTTTTTTTACACTTCAAGGTGACATTTTGCTCTTTGGTTTTAAAGAGTTCCCCTGTTCTAATTTATTCTCATCACATAGGCTTCAGACACTTGTGTGTGTGTGTGTGTGTGTGTGTGTGTGTGTGTGTGTGTGTGTGTGTGTGTGTGATATCTGAAATATAATTTGCAACAAATTATCGGGTCATTTTTCTGCCAAAAGTTATCATCCAAAGGAGATTTTTGGAACAAACAAATATTGAAATGTAAACAAGATCATCATAAATTAAGAGTTGACATCTTGACATCTTGATCCCTTCAGGGGGTCTTTGTGTGTAACCTCTTTGTTTTCCAGTAAAGCTAGCATGGAGTTCAGAAGAATATTTGGAGTTTGCATCCTCATGAAGTGATTTGCATTTCAGAGATTTTTAGTCTTTTTCAAAGAGAAAAGTATATTTCATACAAACAATAATTTCTTTGTCTCTCTGTTTCTGTCTCTGTGATTCTGTCTGTCCCTCCTTTTTCTGTTCCTCCATCTCTGTCTCTTTGTCTCTGCTCTCTCCTTTTCCTTTCTCTCTTTACCAACCCTTCTACTTTTAGAAACTATTTATTTGGTCTAGCTTGATATACTGATGAGAAAACAATGCCTTAGATTATTCAGAAGCAAGAATACATTCCAATAAACCTGGCAGAGTAAGAAAGAAAATATCAGTCCAGGGATATCCCATTAAAAAACACTGAGATAATACAATCATCTCTTCATGTGAAAATGCTATTCACCTCACAAGTGCAGGTGAACAGAATACAAGAAAGTAAGTTATCATATACTCCCCTGAGCCTTTCTAAGAATGATGCTTGACAAAGTTTCTTAGAATATGACTTATGCCCAACAAAGAAACTCAGGTGCCTTTTTAAATTAAAAGGAAGAAAAGAAAAGTGTAGGAACAAGAGTGTTTGCTACATGAGAGGACCATTGAGACTGGGAAATAAAGAACATTTCCCTGATGAAAAATGATCTGCAAGGAACAAGACTGTCTATGTAAAGAGATTAATAGGGGGGGTAAAGGAGCATGGAGAATAGCTATGGAAGATCCCAAATGATCTGTCAGTGTTGTTTGAAAAAGGTATTGCAGAGTTCTGTACTGCATGATAGAACAGGAAAACTATGTTAAAAAAAAAGAAAAAGAATCTTATCCTTCCAAACACTAATCACTCAGCCATGGTACATGTCATATCAATCCTCTTAACTGTGTAATATGCATTTCACTGCAAAAGCACCCAGAAGTAGAAAATGAGATTACACCTCTTTTTACAATGCCAAAAGTAGAGACAAACTATGCAAGTACATCGACAGCCACCTAGTAAAGACAATGTGATTCCCCACAATGACTCTTGAATCATGCTTTGGCAGAAACCTCAGAAAGACTGAAAACAAAATTACACTTTTCTAAGTGATGTATTCCTGTACAGAGAGGAACATGAGAGAGGATATTGAATCTCTAGCATTAAGTTCTAGGTGGGTCCAATAAACTATGAAAAGACTGAACACTTGGAACAAGAAAGGAGAAGGAGAGAGAGGGTGCTAATTTCCCTAGCCTGTAGTCATTGTAGTTTTCTATCTAAATGAGATGGAAAGAAAAAAAATAACTGTAGACTGCTTTTGTTTGCCAGGAGAAATAATTACCCTACCTCTAGCTATACAAATACAGTGTTGAAAAAAAGCCAGAGGGAGGGAATTCCAAGCCATCCAGACAATCCTTTCCCTTCCAGACATAATACTGAATATAACATGAGCTACAGCCTCCATTAGACTGAAGAATGAGTCCTGCAGGTTTTCCCAAGCTCAAATAAAGCTGGGATAGAGTTGCACCTATGGCTACTTCTATTATTTCAATTTGGGATGTAGCAATTGCATTTTAGAGGAAAAAATGGTGTGTGTGTCTGTGTGTGTGAGTATGTTTTAAAAATGTTTATTTTTTATTTTTTGTCTGATTCATATTTTACTTTCATTGACCTAAAATCCATTTTTTTGGTTTGTTTTTTGTTTTTTAATCAGCAAAGTCTAGAGGATTCAGCAATTAATAGAAGTTCATAAACTTTTGTCCTAATCCTGGCTTTGCTACTGATAGACTCTATGACCCTTGGGGGAAATATTTCTTTGCCTTATTTTCTTCATCTTTAAAATGGGAAGGCAGTCAGTGATATTTTAAGGAACTTTATAAGAAATAAGTGATAAGAAATTGGCAAATAGAAAATATTCTTCATGATTTCAAATTCGAGGATGATTTTTTTTCAAATGAAAATTTGATTTTAATGAATTTTGGTTTGGTATTTATAAAAAAAAATTGAATGAAAGAGCACTTCTTTTGAAAGTGAATGTATTGTGAGAGATTAAATAAGTGGTGGTTGATTCAGTGCAATCTCTAGATAGTACCCAAGGGAGTTGTTGGTTCATGCTGCAATGACCATTCCACTATTCCCTGCAAAGCACTGAAAAATCATTCCAGGGAGTGTTCTTTTCCTCTACAATTTTCCCTGTGCTTTAATAAATTAATAAAACATATTTAAGATACACTAGAAAATCTTCCAGAGTTCTACTTTTAGCATTTTGTATGTCTGCTCTGAGAAGATCAAGTGACTTTGGTCCTTAGAAGGCAATACAGTCTCTAAATTATATAGCTCAATTGATACACTTACCATATCCTTATTGCTCCAGTCTGACTTGCCCAGAAATTTCCTCCTTTCTCTATTGCTATTATTTTCTTACACTGCTCGCTTGCTTTTTCCTCTTCTCTTCAGACCCTCTTGATAGCTAGATCCTTACCCCACTGGCCACTAGACTTATCACCTATTCTCACCTCCTTCTAGGGATGTAGCTGGCCTTCGTAGGATTTGCCTTGGTAGGGAGGGGAAGGGAAGACAGAAAAGGTATGGGAAAGGAGCAAAAAGGAAACTTTTCTTTCTCTGCTATTCCTTCTATATTGCACGGAGTAAAGAGGATTAAAGAATCTTAGATTTAGAGCTAAAAAGACTATTAGAACTGATTTAGTCCACCCTCCCCATTTTATAGAAGTGAAAACTGAGGCTTAAAATAGGGAAATGAATGAGAAAAAAAGTAATTGAAGAAATAAAAAAATATCTCTTGTTTCTTTGAGAAAATATTATTTCTATGAGAATTAACTCTATGAGAACATTAACTTCTTGGGAAGGGGAAGGCCATGACCATGGTCTCTGGACTTAGAATTTGTGCCTATATCTTTCCTCCTCCCACTCACTTATACCAAAGAGCATAAGACATTTGGAGCCTTTTGGAGGGCCTTTGACACAGAAATTTTACTAGACTAGAGGCCTCTATAAAGTTACTAACTTGGAGCAGTTTAGTCATTGGAAATAAAACAAGTAGTTAAATGCACTTTCCAAACACAGTTTGAAATACGTTCCATGACAGAGAAACTTCCCTGGGTCACCAGGAAATACAGTTCAAAAAACAGGATTTAAATTTGAATACGTAGCTACTCTGCATTCTAGAGTTTGACTCCTGGAGCAAGGAAACTCTTTCTGGGGAGAAAATGTCCATTTAAGACAAAAATCTGGGAAAACAGACAGATCCTTCTTGGTGGAAATAGAAGTGTTCTTCCTTTTCTAAAAGAACTCCAGGGGGGAAAAGCCTTTGGGATGTTTTAATGTCAGGGGCTACAATGGGGAAGGGACAATATCTCTGAGCCAAGGGCTCCAAATAAAAGCTAAAAGCTTTAAGCAGAGAGAGTAACTCCATAATTTTGAGCCCTGTGGAGCCAGACCTAGAAATAATGAGTACAACAACATCCAAGTAGTATGCAGGGGAGATGAACAGGAAACCATGCCTAGCATAGACTACATAGTGAGAAGAAAATACATGTTATCTGAGAATATTGGGTAGCAGACAGCCAGAGTATGATGAGCATACATAACATCAAGTTACTTCACATCACAGAGGTATAAATTGACCCTCCAAAAACATTCTCTGTGTATTCACTCTTCTTACAAACAGTTTTCATATTTACTAGTGTCTCCTATTTACGAGAAGACATGTATATTGCTAAATTTCTAATTTTTTATTTAAAAATTCATTTTGTGTTAATTATAAGCCAAATGATTAGAAAAAAGTAAACAAGAAAAAAGTAAACAAGTATACATAGACAGAGGTCAAGGTTGTGGGTTGAATATGATGGGATACTATCTAGAAAAATAAAATCACAGAGAAGGGATAATGCACTAGAAAAAAGTGAGAGGTTGAATTGGATAAATTATCACATATAAACGAGGCACAAAAAATCCATTTTACAGTGGAGGGAGAGATGGAGGAAGTGGAGAGGGAAGTGCCAGAACCTTACTGTCATTGGAATTGGAGAAATACATATTCAGTTGGGTGTAGAAATCTATTTTACTGTATAGGAAAGTAGGATTGGAAAGGGATAAGAGAAAGGAGGGGGTAACAGAAAGGAGGGAAAATTGGGGAAGGCAGTGGTCAAGAAGCAAAACATTTTTGAGCATGGACCGAGTGAAACAGGAAAGAGAGTAGGATAAACAGGGGGAAAATAGGAGGGAGGCTAATAGACAGTAATCATAATGGTGAAAAAAATACTCACAAGTTTCTCTAATAAAGTCCCCATCTGTTAAATACATAGAGAAATAAGTCAAATATATAGTAATACAAGTTATTAACCAACTGATAAATGGTGAAAGGATATGAAGAGGCAGTTTTCAGATGAAGTTATAAAAACTATATTTATGTGAAAAATGCCCTAAATCACTATTAATAAGAGAAATGCAAATTAATATTAAAATAGCTCTAAAGTACTATTTCATACCTATTAGAGTGGCTATTATGAAAAAAAAATAACAAAAGTTGGAGGGGATAGGGGAAAATTGAGACCCTAATTTACTATGGAGGGAGTTAGTTTGTTCACTGACTCAACTACTCTGGAGAACAATTTGGACCTATGTTCAAAGGGCTATGAAATGGAATATACCCTTTGACCCAGCAATACCTTTAATAGGACTATATCACAGAGAGATAAAAAAATGAAAAGGATTTAGATGTACAAAAACATTTATGGAAGTTCTTTTTATAGTGACAAAGAATGGAAAGTGAGGAGATATCCATCAATTGGTGAATGGCTAAGTTGTGGTATATTATTTTAATGGAATGTGGGAGATCTAATAAAATGTGCCGTCCTTTACTATCATAGGACCCTAGTTAGTGTGTGTGTGTGGGTCCAGTAAATTAGTATTTCACTAATCTTATAGTTAGCAAATTCTCCTTTCTTCCTCCTCTGTACCTGTCAACTTTTTTTTTAATTTTTCATCTTTCATACTCCTTGACACAACAGGGTAGAAAGAATAGGTATACTCTTTATTCCTCACTTCAACTAGAAGACTCTCCCTTTACCACAATTACTTGGCAATCTATCAACCTTTGAAATTCATTCCTTATTTCTATTTTGTCCTATTGAGGACTGTGACGGAATCATTTACCATGTTCCAGTTATTTGCTTTTTTTCTTAAGGAGTTCATGGAATGGCTTTCCATTTTCCACTTTAGCCACTCAAAGAAATTGTCATGACTTAGATCTTGCCACTATGCTACTTGCCAAATTTCGAACTCTTAAATTCCTTCCTTTGATCACAAAACAGTAGTTTTCGTTTGTGTCTGACTCTTCATGACCCCATTTGGGGTTTTGTTGGCAAAGATACTAGAATGGTTTGCCTCTTCCTTCTCCAGCTCACTTTATAGGTGAGGAAACTGAGGCAAACAGGATTGGGTGATTTGTCCAGAATCACACAGCTAATAAATGTCTGAGGCTGGATTTGTACTCACAAAGATGAGTTATCCTGAATCTAGGTCTAGGACTCTATCTACTCTGCCACCTAGCTGCTCTTGATAACTACATATTCTTCTATTACCCCTCAGCCTTACTTCTAAGCTTTTTGAAAAAATCACTAGATCTTTGACTCCCTTCAACCTTCCATGCCAAAAAGTCAGTCATTCAACAAGAATTTATTAAACGTCTACTGTTTGTTAAGCACTGTGCTAAGTTCTGTGTCTACAAAGGAAAAAAAAAACCAAAGCAAAACAAAACCTTTGGTTCCTATATTCAAAGAATATAATTGGAAAGAAAGAAAAAAACAACAACCACCATGTTCTTCCAGGGTAATCTCTGGATACCATTGTACAACTTCTGCTTTCAATACAGGAATTTTACATAAGAATTTTAGTTATCAAAAAGATTTTAGTGATTATGTATATTCTTTAGTCAAAGCATGAATCCTCTTTATAATATCCCCAAGTGGAGACTAAATAGCCATCTAGTAATGGAGAACTTACTATCTCCTAATACAGTCCATTTTATTTTTCAGGCTTCTAATTGCTAGAAAGTTTTATTTTTGTTATTATTAAAAAAATCTGTTAAAATCTGTCTCCCAAATGCCCAACATCCATTTATCCTGTTTAATTTGGGACAAAAAACTAGGAAGTTTGATTCCTCTTCAACATAGTAAGACTTTAAATATTTGAAACCTATTATTATGTTCTTCTACTATCTTCTTCAGATTAACTATATTTTATATGTTCATGTACTACATATTTAATCCTTTTATTTGTTTTGACCCTTCCTGCTATCATTTTGAAGTTAATAAAACAAATATTATTACCTTTATTTACAGGTGAAGAAACAGAAGCACAGAGAAGGCAATATTTTATGAATGACAATATTATTTGAGTCTTGGCTGAGCTCAAGCCTTTTAACATGTGACCATTAAAAATAAAAATATTAAAATAAACATTTATATTTTATAATAATATTTCCCCCAATAACTGAAATATAAACCAAATTCTAGATTATTTAGCTGATAAGGGCCTCTCCTCATACATGTATATGACAAGTAACTTTGTGTTGTCATAAATATATAGCCCAGTGCTAGCAAGCAGCAGCTTCCAAAGGGCTTGTAGATTCATTCTAGCACTTACTGCTTAAGAGAGCATTAAAAAAGAAAGAAAGAAAATAAGAAAGAAAGAAAGGAATCCCACTTTGACCATGAGTCAGAAGTGAATCACTTTTATCCAGGAAAAAATGTTGACAGCAAGAATCATTGGGTCACTACTGCTGTCTTAAGTACTAGCAATTCCAGGAAAAGATTTATGGGAAGCCAATAAGAGAATATATAAAAATCTGAGACTCCTCTTTTGACCCCTTTTGTGATCCTTGTGATTTCTTGTTGAATTGTGGCCTTATTGAAAAGCTTTAAGTTCCTAGCAAACCTGAATTTAAAGGGTTAACACTGTTCCGCTTTGACCAGGAATGCTGCTGCCTGGTATAGCCAAGGCCAAAATCTTAGTGGGGGCAATTTGATCCTGAGAGGGATACTCCCCAACTTGGCTTCCTAATAAGAAGCCAATCAAAATTCAGCCTTGGCCTTGGTCTATTCTGAAGCCAATGTTTTGTGTTTTGATGTGACGTAATTTGTAACTTCTGCGCATCTGCAAAGTTTCAGGGGGGTTCTTTTGTGTGAAATGAGTCTTGAAATATATATAATAAACTCCATGCTCCTGGAGCCAGAGCTGGAAAAATGAGGTAAAAGACAACTCCTTTGTCCAGTCCTTATTTCCTTATCAATTAAACTGTCCTTATCAGATTATCAGAGATGATAAAGAGATTTCAACGAAGATTATCTAGAGATGACCCAGATGGGATGATCATCGAAAGAGTCTTTCTCTAGAATAATTATTGGCAAAGGTAGTAATTTGATACTTTTTTGTGCTTTTACAATATTTAGTTTGTTGTAATATTTTAATATTTAACATGAGGAAATCTCTAATCACATTTTTATAGGTAGTTTACTTGTCTCACAGTTTTTTCAAATGACCCTTTCTTTCAAGTAGATGATATAATAATTGGAATTACTGACAGGCGTGATATGCCCTGGTCCACTCCCTCTTAAAAAGGAGATTAATTTATTAGTTGCTATCCTTAGTTATGTCTCTATAATCAAGAACAATTCCTTGACAGTTTTTTGAATTTTTGTACCTTCTTCAACAAAATTAAGCATAGATGATGGATGACATTCAAAACCAGTTGCTCCATCAAGGACACATGACAAAACCAGTGGAAATGTGCATCAGCCATGGGTGGGGGGAGTGTGGGGGGTGAAGGGGAAAGTAGGAGCCTGAATCATGTAACCATGTTAAAAATGAATATTAATAAATGTTTAAATTAAAAAAAAACAGTTGCTCCATGTATTAGACTCTGTCTGTGTGCCCATATAGGTGATGTGGATATCTGTAGGTCAAACAGGACATTTCCTGAATGTCTGTGAATTTTGGTCTTCTATAGCTAATAAGATATGTTTGGATATCAACCAAAGGATAAACTTTGATATCCAGAACTAGCCCAACATAATTCCAGTCAAAGAGTAAGTCAGTATCTGTTGGTGGAAAGAGTATGATGGTGGAAGGATTCTAAATTTAAGAGCATTCCATTAATAAAAGGACAATTGCCTTCTGTTACAGCTTTCTCTGTCTCCCTCCCTCCTTTTTCTTCCTTGCTTCTTTGATACCTTCCTTCCCTTCTTCCTCCCTTTTTTCCTTCCTTTATGTCCGCTATTTTTTCTTACGTTTGTTAAGAAATTTATTCAGATTGCTTCTCAGGATGTTGGGCAGACAATCTATATCTTCCTTTTCTTTACTCCACCCTGTATAAATAGAAGTGGAGCTGAGTCAGAAATGAGTCATGCTGAGCTAAGGAGTCATTGGGTCTGGTTAATGTAATGGTTAACTAGTAGAAGAGAATAACTATGTGGAATTTTCACATTTCCACTGCCATATTCTATATGCAACTATGTGTGTATGTGTGTGTTGTGTATGTCAATAAGGGAGATATTGGAAGGTTATGGAAAACAGGTCTCTGACATGATTTTGCAATGGATTGTCTTAGAGAAAATGGAAAGAATTTGAGAAAGATGATTTGGAATTCTGCTTTTTCCATTCTATTTACTATAGAACTTTGTTTAGTAATGAAGTACTTTAAAATTCAGAGAAATGACACATTAATACAAGTAGCACTGTGATAACCTGTTTTTCTTTTAAAACTTAGCCTGTATTTAATTATTAAGTATCTTTTATATTCTTTTAATCATGTGACACATCTATTTATATTTTCCTAACCCAGCTTTTAATATAAAGTCAGAGACGTAACTATTATAGAATGATTTTTCCCCCCTAGAGCAATGACTCCTTTGGGGAAGAAATTCCCACATTTATTTCTGTCCTTTTCTCTCCCCTTCCAGTCATTGGAAGGATAGGACACAATCATTTCCAGATGCCAACCCACAATCTGGTTGCTTTGGTGTCTCTATTCCACGTTATTTTTGCCTCTTCCATCAGTAGAGGTAAAGGGAGAAGCAAGTGTGCTGAAACTTCCTGGGAATTAGGGCACTCTCTTATGACTTGATTGGTCACTCTTCATATTATTCCTCCTTCTCTCATCTTCCCTTTCAAAATTGTCCCAAGCTGTCTTGCCACTGTTACCAAAATCAATTTGGAAATAGTGTCAGAGTTGACATATTTATTCATTCAATGATCCTTCACTGAGGCATTCATTCTTAGAATTTAAAAGTGCACAGTACTTTAGAGATTATTTAGTTCAAACACCTCATTTTACTGGAGAGGAAACTGAGGAAAGCTAAGCTGTTTCCTTGAGTTTATATAGATACTATCAAAGGTAGGATTTATGTCCATTTATTATGAATCTACACTGAACACCCTTTACAGATTTAAATGACTCACTTAAATCTTGACTGGGTGGAATACTGCTAATTCATATGTTTTTATTTTTTGTATATGAGCAAAGTCTCACTAAAATGAGCCAAATTCTTCAGTAGCTTCAGAAGGTGAGGTCTGTGCAGTTTGGGGCATGTATGTACTGTGGGAGAAAGTCAAAAGTAGTGATAGGAGTAGGAAAACCTGGGGAAAAAGAGCTCCAGAGCCATTAATTTATACAAGATCATACACTAAATCCTTGATGGAGTTGAGCCTGAAAGGGGCATCCTAGACCCATCTGATCCTTCCCCTCCTCATTTACCCACTGCACCAGCCTTTACTTTCTAGACCTTTATGCTACTTTATGTACTGTTTGTTAATCCAGAAACATGGCAAGATCCTGATAGTTCGAATTGTGAAACCTGGTATTTTGGCTGCCTAGACTCACCCTCATTCTCAAGTGGGGGCAGAGATTAGGCGGCAATCTCCCTGCCTTCCAACAGCGCTGGAGGGATTCTGAGACATATGCATCTTATTATCTGCATTAACACCCTTTGCTTAGTCTGTGACAACTACGCTGGGAAAGGGTCAGTGGTGAGATTCTTCTTTTCTATGAAATGTAGTCTCTGTTTATCCTCCTAGAGCTTCGGAAAAGAAGCCTCAACAGCCACGAGGCATTCAGAACCACAACCTAATTTTTTTGGAAGTCGATATTTGGAAAGTTTTTCTGAATCCCTCAAAATAGTGTTGCCAAATGGGTGTCAGGCACGAAAACCACCCTGAACCTAGCCCTGTTTAGACGTTTGGGACAGGAGATGCCCTTGGCTTCTGTTCTCAGGGCCAGATTCACATCCTACGGAACCCTGTGAGAGAGCTCATTCACGCAGGATGTAAATTTGGCCATCAGCGCCGCAGGAGACAAGCTGTGTTCAACAATAGGGGCCTCTCAATATCTTGACACACACAGGGGGGAAAAAGCCTACCTTAAAATAATGGGGGAAAATCCCCTTAGAAGAATGTGTCTGTGGTCTTTGTTTTGGTCCGGAGAATGAAAAAGTAGCAGACTGGGAGGGTATAAGCCAGGTGGTTCCTGTGTGCTCATAGGGCATTGCCTAATGAAATTGAAAGGGTATCCGTGGCTGGTGACAGCCATACAGATTATGCGAAGGCTCTCCATGCTGGGAGGGCTCTGACTGAGACTATTCTGGGTCTGTTCTCTAGTCAACTCCAGCGGTGCTCTTGCCTTCCTCCCCGCCTCCCTTTATGAGCCAACTGTGGTCAGCTAGTGTAGATGTAAAGTAGCTGCTCTGAATTTAGTTGGGGTTTCTCTAATTTTAGAGATGAAAGAATTTTATGTGTGTGTCTGTGTGAGAGAAAGAGAGAAAAACTCTGAGTCATCTCTGAGCTTGATTACATGTGTTCATTAAAATTTAAAAAAAAAAAAAGGATAAAAGGTGGTAAAATCAGGATAGTTCCATAATTTTTATTTCTCTAATAAAGTCCATGTCATTTAGAAATCATTATTGAAAAATTAATTTTCACAAATGTGATTTTTTTAAAAGTACAATAACAATCCAATAAAGACTTTAGAAATTCCTTTCTCCCTATGTGGTATAGTGGATGGAAGGGAAGTGGCTTCTGGATCAGACAAGTTGCTTAACCTTTTGTTTTACTCTCAGTTTACCCATTTGTAAAGAGACCATCTCTTAATAATTATTATAAAATGAAAGAGTGTGATTAGATGGCCTCTTACATTCCTTCTAGATCCTAAGACCTGGTTTTAAGTCTAATTTCTGACATACCGTCTGGGTTAGGCTAGACAAGTCACAACCTCTCTATATCTAAGCAACTCTTCAAGACTGTAAATTACGAAGTAGTTACTAATCTGCATTTGGGGGTTAGGATTGTCCCTCTGGGTATTCCCTGTACCAATTAAGTCATAGGTCTGGATAGCTTTTTCTTAAAAAAAAAATTAAGAGTTGGTATTTTGGCTTGATTTATGATATTGACTAAAGTATTACATGAAATTACTTTAAAAATAAATATCATTAAACTTTATAATGAGGTATATTGAAATCTTATTTTTGTCCCTGCCCTGAGATTTTATTGGTGAAGGGCATGTGTAGTGTGAGAATTTTCTCCATTAGTGAATGAAGTTTGGAAAATGCCCTTATAATTTAAAATATTAGAGAATTGGCTGAGGCTACCAAAGGGTTAAATGACTTGTCCATGGTCATATCATTAGTAATTGTCAGAGACAGTACTTTAACTTGGGCATTCCCCATTCTAAGGTTGTTCTTTTATCCATTGTGCCACATTGCCTTTTTATTCAATTTATTTAATTGAATGCATCACACTTCAGCTCTAGTTACCCACTGAATTGTGAAAAATTGTATTCTTAATATTGTTTATTTCTCTTTCAAAGAAAACTTGACCCAGATAATGATGGTTTTTCTTTGCATTGCTTTGGGATTTTGTTTTTTGGTTACACATATCAACATAAGCGGTTATTATATTCAACAACTACTTAACCAAAGAGTTGTTTGACTCGTTAACTTTCACTTTCACTATAGTTTCACACTGTAGTTCCTTATAGTTTGCTTATAGTCATTAAAATAGGCTTTTTTTATAACTTTATTGTAGCTACAAAATAAAGAACTCATTGCTTTCTGTTATCCCCAAGACTCATTAACATTAACATTCATTTTTTAAAAATCTTCTTTCACATCTTGAATTGTCATTCTATTACGATCAAAATACAGTTTTAATATCTGAGCTCTGTGTGGTCTTTGAAAAATATAAAACATTTATCTGGGTGTACATATGCATTTTAAAATCCAAGTTCCATTTCGCCTTTAAAAAATTAAACATTTATGACTTTGTATATATATATTAGTTTAGAAAAGTTGAAAAGAATATAAATATCAAGTATAACTTTACAAAAACACATGTGTTTTTTTCATAAGAGCTTTTCCAGCATCTCTGAATTGATTTAAAAAGAAAATTGTAAAGAATTACACAATATGTTTAATATATTTAAGAAAAACTTTTCTTAAGATAAAATCCTGCATCTATTCTATGGGGTCTTGATCATTACTGTATATAGCTCCATTAAAAATATTCAGAGGTAGCCAAATATAACACAACAGACTGACTATACTGTATATATGCCAGAGTTTTTTAATGGTGATTATAGTACACAGCTTCAAATGGCCCTTGAGAATTAAAGTTTAGAATTCAAGGAAGAGTTTTGCCTTATGTTTTAAGTAAAAAAAAAAAAAAGAAATCTAGAACCATTTGGTTTTGAGGGTTAAAAAATGCATGTCTATTAAAACCTTCATGGTTAGAGATTACAGGAGTGTGATTTTTCAGTGAACCAGAAATTGGTGCAGAGGTTATGGTTCAAGCAGATAAGGCTTTTAGAGGAAATTCCCTCCCACTATTAGGAAAACTGGAAAGCGGAAACTTGGAGTAAGGCTGCTTTGACTGATAACAGAGAAATCAAATGACCTTAAGGTAAGATTTACCACTACTAGCTCAATCAGGAGGAAATATTGATGAACTATCAGAAATTGAAGTAACTATATGTACATCTTGAACATTTTTTTCCCACATGGCATCTGAATTAACTAGCTTCTTAGATAAGGAACTCAGACCCGATACGTGACCAAATTAGCAAGCAGTTTATACTTAGGGAACCTGTGTAAGTTTGTAATTTGCTTGTCATCTCTTTTAGCAGCATCTCCTTGAAACTATTACAAATTGCTCCGTTGATTTTAATGCAGCTCTTCAAATAGAGTAGAATCATTAAATATGCTTAAAAAATCTTGATGTATTTGGTAATGCATAGACTGCATAGTACTAGCCTGTCAATCAATTTCCCCAAGTCATCTTTCTATAATGACATCTTCCTTTTTGGAACTCAAAGCACTTCATATGTTCTGCTCAATTTTCCTAGTACCCAACCTACTCCTTGATGGTAAAAATAGGAACCTTTGAAATCTCTTAGGACTCTTCTTATGCAATATAGACATTTATGTCTTATTGATCTTTAAAATATTCCTATAAAGTTGAGAAATCCAGGTGCCATTTTGTATATTTTATAAATAAAGTAAATTGTAATTGGAGAAAACTAATTTGGAATATTATCTATCTGAAAGAATTACATTGGCACCCTGTTATTTTATTCCTCACAGTATATCTATTGTATTTTATTTTTATTTTTTATAAGGTAAATTTTTATTTTTTCCAGATTACATGCCACTATAATTTTTCAATATTCATTTTCTAATATTTTGTAATTCGTGTTCTCTCTCCTTCACTCTTTCCCCTTCCCCAAGAAAGGAGTTAATGTGATATACATTTTACATATATTATCATATAATATATTCTCATGTTCATCCTGTTGTGAAAGAAGACACATTCTTTTCACTAGACAAAAATTCATGGAGTAAATAAAGTAAAGAATGATATGTTTCATTTAGACTTCATCTGTTCTTCCTTCCTTCCTCCCTCCCTCTTTTCTTCCTTTCTTTCTTTCTTTCTTTCTTTCTTTCCTTCTTTCTTTCTTTCTTTCNTTCTTTCTTTCTTTCTTTCTTTCTTTCTTTCTTTCTTTCTTTCTTTCTTTCTTTCTTCCAAACCTTACCTTTAGTCTTAGAATCAATACTGTGTATTAGATCCAAGGCAGAAGAGCCATAAGAGCTAAGCGGTGGGGATTAAATGACTTACCCAGGGTCACACAGCTAGGAAGTGCCTGAGGCCAGATTTGAATTTAGGACCTCCCTTCTCTAGACCTGGCTCTCAATCCCCTGAGCCACCCAGCTGTCCCCTTCATCTTGTTCTTTCTAAGAGGATGGATATCCATTTTTTGTCATGAGTCTCTTGGAGTTGTTTGTCTTGGATTCTTACCTTGTTGATTATATTAAGTCAAGATATTTACTTTAAATATGAGTATATTTATTGAGTTTAGTATTTATTAAATTGAATGTACTCTTTAGAAGGCACGACTTCTATCTTTATACAACAAATAATCTCTCAATCTTAATCTTTCTAAAGGGTCCTGCAGAAATTGTCAAAGATCAATTTATAGTTATTAGCTTACATGTAGGATTTGATTATGACCTCAGCCTTTTCTCTGCTCTGGATTTTCACATAACTTCTCTCTCTTAATTCTTTTCCTACCGGTCTGGATGTTCCTTCTCAGTTTCCATTCTGGGATCATTGTGCATGTCCCTTACCCTAAAATGAGGGCTTTCCTGGTCCTTCTCATCTCCCTGAGCTCTTGCTTAGTGACTCCACCCATTCATGTGGATTCTTAATAATGAGTATGTATAGAGCATTTTAAGGTTTATGAAGCAATTTACAAATATCTCATTTTATCCTTACAGCAACACTATGAGTTATATGCTATTATATATCAGTTTTACAGATGAGAAAACTGAGAAAAAAGAGAGGCTAAGTAAGTTACCTTAGTTCATCTACCTAATGAATATCTGAGATCAGAGCTGAAATCAGGTCCTCCTTAGTCCATGTTCAGTACGCTATCCACTCTACCACCTAGCTATAGTTGACTCCCCCATCTACCTGTCCAGATGTCTGCTTTCTTTTCTACATCTAAAAACTGCTTGCTGGAACTCTCAGGCATTTCGGTTGAGTGTAAGGAAAAAATATTCCTAAAAGGTTATCAATCACATAGATGGATTCCTAAGGGAGATCCTATGGTATAGAGTCCAATTGCAGTCTTATCTTTGGGTAAAGGAATGGACTAGAGTAGTGTTTCCAAAGACAAATTTTATTGTTGATGAGAAAAGGATATTATTTTCTGCCTTGGACCAATTTGTCCTCTACTGCCTCATTGTATTGGTTATTGGTAGCTCAGCAGATAAAGACCAGAGCCAAGGGCAAGGAGAAGAAGAAGGAAGGAAGGGAGAAAGGGAAGGAAGAAGAAGATCAGGGAGAAAGGAAAGGGAAAAGAGTGCTTTTTCCCTTTTAACTTTATCTATTTATTAAATTAGGTACTTTGGTAGTAAGTTTGAAGAGATATATCAATTAGTTATTCAATAGCATTTGTTGAGTGCCTATTATGTTCCAAGTACTGTGCGAAGTACTAGGAATACAAAAAAGTGACAAAAAATGATTTAACTATTATCAGCAATGCAAGGATCCAAGACAACTCTAAGGCATCCATGAAGAAAAAGGCTATTCACTGTTATAGAATGAATTGACGAAGTCTGAATGCAGATTGAAGCATGCCATTCTTCACTTTATTTCCTTCATTAATTTTTCTCTACTGTAAATGACATGTGTCATTTCACATGATGAACATGGGAATATGTATTTTATAATAACACATGAACAACCAATATCATATTACCTGACATCTTGGGGAAAAGGGAGGGGTGGGAGAGAGGGGAAAGAACATGGATCAAAAAAATGGCAAAAAACAGTTACTGCAAATTTTATTGACATGTAATCTGGAAAAAAATTAAACAAGGTGGCAAAAGGCAATCTCTCTGCTTATAAAATAGCTCAGAATCTAATAAACATATTAAAAATAAATTATAAATTTTTTCATGTTAGAGACAGTAATAAGAACTAGCATTTTCTATCTGATATTAAAATAAACTATACATATTTTCTTATTAGTGACAGTAATAAGGAGTAGCATTTTCCATCTGCAGTAGCTATTTCATATATATAGTACATACCAATAGAATAAATCAATAGACAAGTCACATGACTTCATATCATGAGCTAGAAAATGAGCATTTTTCAAACATATAATTTTTTCTTTTTTAGTTATTAGACCTGTTGGTCATAAAAATGGGTTTTACTTAGGAGACTATTTAACATTTAGAGGGTTAATGCAGTTTGAACCACATTTCTGCAAACAAGAACCTTTGGAGGACCTCAGAATCTATAGAGATAACTATTTTCATTTGGACTTGCAAGACAGCTTCTGTTTTTAGAATTGAACAACTTTGGGGACCATGAATTTCCATATTTTATGCCTTGCTTGACTAATGTGAGTAGGTGATTTATTTGTCAGATTTTCATGTGATGCTAGCATATTCAATTACTTCTATTTGGAGGAGAGATTTCAAGGCTATGTTTTGCTCTACAGTCATATATATAATATAAGATATTTTATATATGATATGATATATA
>NC_058132.1:515834549-515860681 GCF_016433145.1 Gracilinanus agilis
TTTCTTTCTTTCTTTCTTCTTTCTTCTTCTTCTTCCTTCCTTCCTTCCTTCCTTCCTCATTTTACAGAAGAGGAAACTGAGGTGACAAGTTTAAGTGTCTTGGGTCACACAGCTAATATCTGAGGCCAGATTTGAACTCATAAAGATAAGTCTTCTTGATTTTAGGCCCAGTGCTAGAATTACCTAACTACCCTTACTAAACTGACTTACCTTTATTTTCAGGAATAAATTATTATTTAAATGATTATACATTGAACATAAAATTTTAATGCTAAGTTCCAGAGCAAATGCCAAATAGAAACCAGAAGGATTTGAAAACTACATTTATCCATAAGATTTAGTTTCTAGCCTGTTCCAATCTGCATATGTCTGTAGGGGTTTTTAAAGTGTAGAAATACAGCAGGAATCTAAAGCAGATATTTTATTAGTCTAATTAGTTGCATTTCAGAAACTTATATTTAATGTTCAATATTAAAAATTCTACAAGCCTCCAAAGGAAAAAATATCATCAACTCATCATAGAACAAAGTGGGACTTGCAAAATTGCAAAGATTCTTTAAACATGTTAATATGTATAATACATGTTGTGTTATAAAAGAATGAACTAGAGAGCAACTCATTTCCAGAGAATTTGAATATTTATTCTTTAGATGAGTTTTTTTTTCCCCATGGAGAATATTTAAAGTACTTGCTTTACTACTTCACCTTTTTGAAGTGACTTGTGATTATTAGAAGTCCTTATTGTTTGAATGGAAGATGTATGTGTGTCACTATGTTGTGTAATGCAGTGCTCACCACAGGACTGAATGGTAGGTCAATCTGACCTGCTGTACATTTCTACTTAAGAACTGCTTTTAACAATAGGCCACTGGTGTACTTGTTTTGGGATTGACTTGAGTTTTTGGCACAATATTAAAAGCATTTGGAAAGTATAAGTAAAAGCCATCAGCTTCAGCAGAAATAATAGTTCCATTTGCCATGGAAACTGGAGGACTTTATGAAAATGCACTCAACTGTTTTCTGTAGTGAGTCTAAAATTATTCTAAAAATAGGTTGTGCTCCTAGCATCTGCTAGCCAGTGCACAAAGATTTCACTTCAGAAGATTTTCTACATTAGAGAGTAATGTAATCCCCTTAGAAGTTCTAATTTTTCCTTATCTGAGGAAAAGATAGAGAATATCTTTTTCATGAATGTAAATAACTATTTTGGCATTTTTTATAAAAAAAATAGAAATAATTGGACAAATTTAATGTGACTCTTTTTGAGGGGGTGGTTCTTAAGAAGGCCTATATTCTGATGTTCTTTCCAACTATATGACAATGTAAATGGATGCCAGAAAAACACAATTATGTCAAAGGAATTTGGAAATAATAAACAAAACATTATTACATCATGCCTGGACTATTTTCATAGTCTATTGGATGGTCTTCTTATCTCAAGTTACTCTGCACATTTCTTCCACTCAATTGTCAAAGATCTTCCTAAAATTTGAGGAGGAACTGTCATAATTTTGATAGCAAAAAGCTGAACAAATAAAGTTTATTTTTATTATAATCTTATAGTATGTGGGATGTCTCCTCTAACCCTCTTTTGGAATATGTGTCTTTTATTAATGTGCAAAATTAATTCCTTTTTTTTTACTGGACCTAAGGTCAGATTATGTAAATCCTTCCTTCTCATTCCATCAACAAACTCTTGTGACTTCTATCATTTCCAGGATCAAATATAAGTTCCTCTATACGGTTTTTAAAGCCCTTCATAATCTAACTTCTATCATATCTTTCATGTTTTCTTACACTTCTCTCCCCATACGTTACATGATCCAATGACAATGGCCTCATTCTTGTTCCTTGCACAAGAAATTCCACCTATCAACCTTGGACATTTTCACTGTCTGTCCTCCACTCATTGAATCCCCTTCCTCCTAAACTCTGCTACCTGGTTTCTTTGGATTCCTTAAAATCTCATCTAAAATCCCATCTATTTTCTATAATCAGTCCTACCTAATACTCTTTCTTTCTAGTGCCTGCCTTCTGTTCATTATATTCAATTTATTCTGTTTATATCTTCTTTGTATATTGAGTGTTTGCATGTTATATCTTTCATTAAATGGTGAGTCCAAAAGTAGGCATTGACTTTTGTCTTTCTTTGCATCCCCGGTTTTTAGAAAAGGTCCTAGAATATAGTTGGTTTTTAATACATATGTATTGCTTGATTTATAGTTATGTGAGTTTGAAGTGTCTATTAAAAATGTAAGTTTTATGAACTTAGTAATTTTAATTAGGCCACTGATATATATATCATTATTCTAAGTCTGGGAGTAAATTAGGCAATTATACAACACAACTCTTTTTGTATTCTTCAAGTATGGCAGGAAAACATTCCTTTCCCAAAGCTAGTCTTTCAAATTGGCCAAGGAATTTGAGAAAGGAACTAGTTTTCCTAAAATGTGGACATTTGAGTTGTAGATCTTTTGGCACTCCATAGAGATAAGCTGTAATTTCTTCAGGAAAAATGGCATCACTAATTATGATACATGTTTTATTTATTTTTATAGATTTGAGTTTTCTGGGCTAACTCTACTACAGGAACTGATTATTTCCTGTCCATTACTTACTGCAACTTGAATAGCTGCCATTGAATGAATGGTAGAACCTTTATATTGGTTGGATTGGTTGTACAGGTCAATCAGCCAGGATTTCCCCAGTTGTGAATAATTGATTATTGCATATGATATGTTGCTTTAGATTTTTCTATTTAAAAAATGAAGCACATGATGTACTGGAATATCGGACTAGTAATTAGGAATTTTGGGTTCTAGTTTTAGTTCCTCCATTCTATCAGATGTGTGACCCAAGGCAAATCACATTATTTTATGAGACTTGTTTCCTCATCTGTAAGATGAGAAGGCTTGACACTTTCTAAGGTCTCTTCCAGTTTTAAAGTTCCATGATTTTATTATTATAACAAGCACATTCTGCTCTTAATAAAATTACTTTACAAGAGAGTGGTGAATTGATTGGAATTGGAAGAGTTAGGGCAAGCACACCAATTAAGAGGTTATTGCAATAATTTAAGTGAGGAGTGAAAATATTTTGAACTTACATGTATTCCCCCCAAACACTTAAGACATGTCTAAATGAAACAATTAAAAAAAGAATAATATGATTCTACATATTTAAATTCTACCCATGATGCCCTTGCTGAGATGCATGTAGGAAACTGATCTCTCCACTTCCATAATTCCATAGTATCCTTTTGTATGTCTTTTACATTCAATTTTATCAAGTTTATAAGTGATATACTCTTTTGTACTACTGATTCAAATACAATAACTGAACAGCCCTTGCCCTAAAGAGCTTGTGTTCTCCTCTTGAAGTAGAGATAGTTGGAGATATTGAATTAATATAATATTGATTAGTCATCTATATAGATCCATACAGACCTAAAATGTACAAAGTTTTTTGATTATCAAGTGTCTGAGGTAGAACAGTATTTATATCCTACTCACTTAGCCTTGGAGACTTGGGGAAAGAACATATACATATATGACAGAATACAAACAATATTCAGAATAAGTATAAAAAGGTTTTTTTTGGGGGAAACTGAAAAATGGGGGATCATAAAAAGCTTCAAATAAAAGGTAGGAAGTAATGGCATTGGTCCCCCTTGAAAATGAAGGATATACAATAATGAGCAGAGTCTTGAAACAACCCAGGAATTCAAAAAAATAGAGATAAAAGGGGTGGGGTGGGGTTATTCCAGGCACAGACTATAGCCTAGGCAAAGAAATAGTAGATTTCATGTGAATCAGGGGAAACATGTCTCAGACAAGAACAGAGGTAACTACAGTGCACAGCTCTCAGCATTTTTTGCTATATATATATATATACAAATTATTTTTATATATCTTCTAATCTAATAGTGTGGCTCTTTGAAGTTAGGACTATTTTATTATTATTCTTTATAATCCTCATGAACACTCCATATGTAAGTATTGAATGAATAAATGTATGGAAAGATGAATGATTTCTTTAGGCCAATTGTTAATATAACATTAAAATTTTAGTTTGTTTTTGGCTCCCCACTTACTCATGATGCACTTCCTGATTAAAAATTCAATTTATAAATGCTTTTCTTTATTTTAATTTAAAAATCAATGAGAAATGAGAGTAATTAGAGGTCACCTGTTCATAGGTATTGCCCTACTATAGGATTCCACACTTATTTAAACTAATTCAGAAAATTTCATTTTTCAGAGTCACTAGGTTAGATGGAATCTGTCAATCCATCCCTCTGCTTTTCAATGAATTGCTCAGCTCAGAATTCAGTGAACCAGATGAACCAAATTAGACTAAATATATCTAAATGTGTTATATTATTCACGCCAATATGTCTCTCTCTCCTCTATTTATTGCATGAATTATAAGAAAATAGAAAGAAAGAACACATAATTGCATTTATTATCATACCTTAGAGAAAGAACCTATAAAATTATTTAGTCCAACTGACTCTTTAATATTAACCATGAGGAAAATGAAGGTCTAGACTCTATAGAAATGAAACAACTTTTTTAAATTCACAATTAATTCCACCTAACCTAGTCCAAATAAACTAAGTAGTTCTTAAGAATCTATTATGATAAAAGGCATTCTCCTAGATCCTTAATGTCTAAAAATAAAGGATGAAATAATGCTTGACCTCCAGGAATTTACTTTCTACTATGAAGATACAATATATAAATCCATTATTTTATTCATGACAATTTGACTGTGTTTTGAGGAGGAGCAGAGTCTTGAGGAGGAGGCAAATGAGCTAAAGTCATCAATTTTAAGTGGTAAAAGTAAGGTGAGAGGGAATTTCAAGAATGGGAGATAACCAATGCAAAGGCATGAAGTCAAATGAAGTAATGCTTAATTGAAGGATCAGCCTGTCGACCAATTTGGTTTGATTGGAATGTAAAGTTCATGATAACGACCAATGTTCAATGTCTTCGCAAGAAGTTAGGTTACAAAAGGTATTAAATACCAAGCTGAAGATTTTGTCCAATTAATGTCCCTGGCTGGAGATGAAAGTAAATAAATTCAAAATCAAAGAAAAGAGTGGAGGGGAAGAAGAAAGGAGTCTGATGAGTGAGAGGGAAAACAAAGAAGCAGATTTGAGTATGTAGTTGAGCACAAGAAATTAATTTCATGAATTCCAAGATGCAGATTTAGTACATTGATATTTGCTGAGAATCCTTTCATAAGAAACCAATACTTCCTGGAATGCTTTCAGATCCAGTCCCTGTTCTTAAAAGTACCCTTTGCTTTGTCTTTGAACTCCTCTCAAGGATTCAACTTAATGCACTGAGCCAACAATGCTTAGTGAGAATGAGAAAGGTTTTGCTTTCACATCAGGAACTGTGAAATTTCCTCCTTTTTTTGTCCATACATTATTTATATGAAAGTAATCAAATCTATCAAAAAAGATAAACTGAAACTTCACCTCACTGTTAGTGAACAGATTGTTTTAAACAATGCGTTTCCACGATATTTCTTGCTCCAGACTCATACTTTTATTTACTTTTGTTATTCATTCTACCAAAATGTGGTAAATATTGATTCAAGCTGGACTTTTAAGTTTTTCTAGATATGGCTAGGAAAGGAGATTTTATAATTTTGATTTCCAATTAGTTCTATTATCTTATAAATTTTATACAAGAATTCTATTGTTATGTCTAACTTCTTAATTTTGACTACATCAGTTCAATGGGGAAAGATAAATTACACCACCACAAAATAACTCCTGGATACTTCCATTCAACTTATGACATGAATGGAGTTGTCAGGCAAAGACCTGAACACAACTGGAGGATCCCTAAATTTCTGGGTCCCATATCTGGCTATCAGATTTCTGGACAGGACATGTTAGCAATTCCTCTAGAAGAAAACTCAAAATCTAATTGCCACTATGTCATTCAAAACAATAGAAACAAAAAAAATATCCAATAGAGTATTCAATTTGTTGTCTCTGTTGTCATCAGCTTCAACTACATCATAGTTATTTCTACATGGATAAAGGAAATCTACTTATGATGTTCATTGCAGAGAGAGGAAAGACTATTGTTATTTGAGATCCTCTATCTTTCTGAAGACCTAACATTTATACAGCCTTTCCAGGTCTGGTGTCCATAAACTTCAATTACTGCTTGTGGCTATAAGCAAAAGTCCACTGATAATAGCCACACAGTCAAATGAGTGTTAGAATTCACAAAATCACAGTTTTAAAATTGAAAAAGACCTCAGCAGTCAACTAAAAATACTTGTACATGAAAGGAAATCGAATGGTATCATATCCAACAAGTAGTCATCCATCCTCAGCTTGAAGATCTTTGAATAGATAACCCATTACCTGTCAAGGAAGTCAATTACACTCTTGGAATCTATAGTTGTTAGGAAATTTCCCTAAACATCAGTCTTAAATTGGTGTGTTCATGTTTTCTACTCATTGTGCCTGGCTCTGCCCATTTGAATTGAATAGAACAAGTTTAAATCCATTCTAACACATGATAATAATTCAGATTTTTGAAGATATCTATCATGTTCTCCCTGAGTCCTCTCTTTTCTATTTTAAACATGACTAGTTTATTCAACCAGTCTTCATATGACAATTGAATTGGGATACTTTTCTCTATCTGTGAAGACATTCCTGCCACAACCTCTATTCCCAAAGCTTTCACTATCTCCATCAAAGTTTTACTCCAGTGTTCTCAAAGAGTATAGGACTGACCCTGAGATCTTGAAGTTTATACCTATTAAAGAAAAAATCTGGAAAGACTTATGTAGCTATGTATTTCTAGTAGGACTTGGCATGAGACAGCTAAGGGGTTTAGTGGATAGAATGATGCTCCTAGAATCAGAAAGACCTGAGTTCAAATCAAATTAGTTGACTTGAACAAACACTTACTAGCTGTGGGACCCTGAAAAAGTACCTTAACCTATGTTTGCCTTAATATGTTGGAGATGTTAATGACAAAACACTTGAGTATTTTTGCAAAGAAAATCTCAGGCATGGTATGGTCTATGGGATCATATCATATGATCTAAAAACATTTAAACAAAATACATAGTGACAGAATAAAAGTATTGGCCAAGGACTTGCCTAGTTAAGTGTCGAAAGGCTCATCACAAGAGGGCTGGCCATCAGGAAATTATTTTTTTCCCCTCATTTACAACTCCTTAATATGGACAAAAATACAAGAGCAGTCATGCATCTTCCTTGTACTTCTCCAATGATGATGGCAGAATGAAAGAAATAGCAAGAGAGTGGATAGAATAACTCAGTTTTAGGCCATCTATAAGCATTAATTAATGTTTAGCATTCCTTTTAGTATCTTTGTCCAATGATCAATTATTTGACATACTACCATGGGGTAGAATGGACAATAATCAAATTGACATACTTATTATAAATGAAGCCAGATGACATAAAGAAGTTACTTAAGTGGAAGGAAAGCTCAAAGATTTTTCTGTGAGAAACGAATAACAAAATTGAATTCAAAAATTGGTTTTGCTGTGTGCCCAAAGAGAACAAGAAGCATTAATGCAGAGAGCACTTGGTTATCTCACTTTGCAGTGTTTGGGATGAGTATAAACAAATAGATCACCATGGATATAATCATAGTTTATGCACAAATACTTGTTGCAGACGATAAAGAGGTAATGAAATTCCATGAATAATTTGACTAGATGTCCCAAATCAAGTAAATATGTATTTTTGAAACTCAGTAACTTCAATGTAAACCTGGACACAGCAAAGAATAGTGAAAACCACATTGGAAAATATGATTCAGGATCAAGACATTAAGTGCCTGTATATCATGGATATTTTTTAAAAAGAAAAACAATGCTTGAAGCATGGCAAAACCCTAACAAAATTACAAAAGAATCTAATTTGCTATGACTTAGATATAACTGGGCATGTTGATGCAGGTCTGTAATAGCCATTACTAGGGAGTCTAGAGAGGCCAATTGGTGGATTACTTGAGCTTTAGAGCTAAATTTGATAATGTAGCCATAGTAAGACTGGTACCAATATGGTGATAGATTTGAATGGGGAGCCACAAGGATAATGATGGAAGAACAAATCTTCTTAATTGGAAAATGGAGCAGGTCTAAGCTATTGTGTTAATCAGTAGTAAAAATGAAACTTGTGTGGACATTGCACTTCCAGCTTGGGTGAAATAGAGAGGCCCAGTCTTAAAAACAAAACAAAAAAGGCAAAATATTACTGATTATATATGGATTAGGTATTTCAGAGTGTTTATATTGTCAAAAGTCAAAATAAATGAAAAATATAATGGACTTTTTTAATCATGAAAGCATGTGAGAAAATATTAAAAAATGATCAACCAGAATGTCTACTTAATTTCTAAATTTTTAAATGATAATGTTCTATTAATGTATGAATATTATAAAGTGCTTTTAGTGACCTTATCCTTTCTTCTATAACAGACTTTCTATAACACTAGTGTTTTTCAGTGTATGAAGTAAAAGAGTGTTTTTTTGTGTGTATGTGGGCATATATGTGTGTGAGTAAGCATTTTGTAGTGAATCCAGAGTTGGCCTCATTAATAGGAGGACCTAGATTAAAGTTCCAACTCTGATACATAAAGTTGAACATATAAGTTGTGGAAGGCTTGTTGATTTTCAGTGATAAAAGGAACCCTTATACATAACAAAATCTCTTCAGGAAATCTACAAATACTTTAAAAGTGATCTGGAAAGTCTAGAAAAACACTAAAAATCACAGAAAAGCTAGATAATACTAGAAAAAACAAAGTAGAAGAATGAATATTTTCTACATTATTACAAAGAGATAAGGAAGAGTACATCTTAGAGAGGTAGTATGGATAAAAGGAACTTACTCACATCAAACTTTCTATACTAATGAAATCTTAGATCTGAAGCTTCCCCTTCAATTCCTATCTCCCTTCACCCCTAAATGAGAAAAAAAAATAATCACTTCCTGGTGTTTTGGCTAAGACCAAGTGTAAAAAAGAAAAAAAAATGATGATATTAATCATTAATAATAGCTAGCATTTATATGATACTTTACGATTTGTAAAATGATTTGCAAATGCTATTGAATTTTATTCTTATAATAATTCTTGGAGTTAGAGACTATTCTTTTTTTAAATAAAATGTATTTCTTTCCATATTACATGTCGATACAGTTTCTTGATATTCATTTTCTGATATTTTGTAATCCATGTTCAATCTCTCCCTCCTATCCCTTTAACCTCCACAGGAAGGTAATATGATATAAATTTTACATATATTGTAAAATATTTCCATGTTTTCATCATGCTGTGAAAGAAGACATATTGCCTACACTAGAGAAGAATTTATGCAGGAAATAAAGTAAAGAATGGTATATACAATTTTTTTGCTAATAGATATTTTTAATTTTAATTTTTTTCATTTTTTTCCATGGTTACATGATTCTTGTTGTCTCTCTCCTCCCTACCCTCCCCCCTTCTTCTCCATCCCAGAGTTGACAAGCAATTTCTCTGGGATATATATATATATATATGTATATATATATTATGTGTATGTATATATATAATATCATTCAAATCCTATTTCCATATTGTTCATTTTTGTAATAATCTTTTAAAAACAAACTTCAAATCATATACCCATACAAACAAGTGATAAATTACATGGTATATTCAGTTTGCATTGACTCCATCTATTCCTTCTATGGTAGTGGAAATCTTTCTTTCTTTCTTTCTTTCTTTCTTTCTTTCTTTCTTTCTTTCTTTCTTTCTTTCTTTCTTTCTTTCTTCCTTTCCTTTTTTTTTTTTTTGGTAAGAAACTCTTGGAATTGTCCTGGATCTTTTCCTTGTGTGTAATAATTAAATCATTCACAGTTGATTATCATTTACTATTGTTGTTACTGTATACAATGTTATCCTGGTTTTGCACTTCATATAAGTCACTTCACTTTGTATCACTTCATATAAGTTTTTCTAGGGTTTTTATGACCATCTTGCTTGCCATTTCTGGGGACATAATTATATTCTATTACTACTATATACCACAATTTGTTCAGTCATTCCCCAACTGATAGATGTCCCTTCAGTTTTCAATTCTTTGCCACCATAAAAAGAGCTGCTATTAATATTTTTTTACAGATAGGTTCCTTTCCCCTATCTTTAATCTCTGTTGGATACAGATCTAGTAGTGACATCGCTGGGTCAATGGGTATGCAATTTGATGACCCTTTGGGCATGGTTCCAGATTGCTCTCCTGAATGCTCATATCTGTTCATAGCTCCACCAACAGGGTATTAGTGTCCCAATTTTTCCACATCCTCATCAACATTTATCATTTTCATTTTTTGTCACATTAGTCAGTCTGATAGGTATAAGGTGTACTTCAGGGTTATTTGATTTGATTTTTTTAATTAATAGTGATTGCAGTATTTTTTCATATGACTAAACATAGTTCTGGTTTCTTCATCTGATAATTGCCTGTTCATAACCTGACAGTATATGGCATGAAATGGTAATCTATCCCTAATTTCTTCATACTGCTTTCTAGTTTTCCTAGCAGTTTTTGTCAAATAGTGAGTTCTTCAGGAAGAAAGAAACTTTGGGTTTGTTAAACACTGGGTTACTATGGTCATTTGCCACTGTGCATTGAGTGTCTAATCTATTCCATTGGTTTCCCCACTCTATTTCTTAGAAAATATCAGATTGTTTTGATGTTTGCCATTTTATAATATAGTCTGAAATCAGTAATACTAAGTCACCATCCTTCATATTTTTTATTAGTTCCCTTGATATTCTAATTCTTCTCTTTTTCCAGATGAATTTTCTTCTTATTTTTTCTAGCTCAATTAAATAATTTTAGGTTATTTTGATTTGTATGGCACTGAATAAATAAATTAATTTAGGAAGAACTGTCATTTTTGCTATATTAGCTGAGCCTACTCATGAGCAAATATTTTTCCACTTATTTAAATCTGATTATTTGTGTGAAAAATGTTTTGTAGTTGTTAGGCAATTTTCTTATTCTAATTTTACAGATGAGGAAACTGATGCAAATAGCAGTTAAGTAACTTGCTTAAGGTGACACTTAGACAGTAAATGCCTAAAGCTAGCATTAAGTCAAGTTCTTCTGACTATAAGTCTAGCACTTTATCTTCTATATTACCTAAATGCCTAGTAGAAACAAATCAGGCAATATCACATTTCTGGAAGAATCAAAGTTGTCCTTGACACTAAAACCAACAAAGAAATAATTGGCTGTATCATATTTGCAATGATGACCTGGAGTGTTGACAGTGTTATAAAAAACTTGTAAAAATTGTCCAATAATATCTCAAGGATGAAACAATATATAAATAAGTTGTTCAAATACTACATTAATAACATATATTATGAAAAAGAATCAGAGGTTTCTGAAACTTGAGAGGATCCTATGATAAGAATGTATGAAAAACATGGAGGAAAATTTCACAGGATGGGATGCAACTGAGGAGTTTAAATCAATAAAGGGAGAGAGAGAATTCACAGATTTATAGAGTTTCATATTTGGAAGTAAGAGAATTAGGAGGATTGGAACAACAAGTGATAATGGAAATTGTGAGAATTGAGTGAATCATATTGACTCTATCTTATGACTCAATTCTGTAACTAGCTCAGTTCCTTTTTCATTCAATTCTGTGTCTGGTACAACTTCTGTCTTGTGAGAAAATTTCCTTCAATTATAGGAACTGGGAGAAAACCTTATTGTATTGTTTAAGCCATGCTCTGTGTGACTGGGAAGCTGGACCACCTGTACTTTCTTTTTATAGATCCTTACTAAGGACCTAGGTTATGGGGAGCAGACACCCAGTTAGACCCAAAGATTGATGCAAGGAGTTTTTTTTCTCAAGTATACATCTTAAGCAATTCATATGTCTTATATGAAAACTGGCCCCATATTGATCAATCAGTTATTATTTTCCATGTTCCTTTGTTTACAGACACTTGGCAAGAATAGGACATCTCTTTTTATGAATTCAGGAACTTCCTCTTTTTCTCTCCCCTTCCCAACTTGGAAAATCCCTAATCCTTCATCCAATTAGAAATAAAATTACCTAATGTTACATTGTTTCCTTTTAATTAATTGGCATTTGATTGTTTTTAACATATAAAAGTCTATTTCCTCTTGTATTCAGAGCCCAGCCATAAGCTGAGGAAGAGTTCTAGTCTCAATTTGTTAAGCAATTGGCAAACATTGTTAAAAAATCAAAATACTCAAAAGCTCTAACCTTTGTTTCCTCGGACATTTCATCTTTCATTTGCCATAGAAGGAGCATCAGAAATAATTTAGACCAATTTTATATCGAATCTTTTTGAGCCTTAGTCTTATCATCCATAAAATGATGGTATTGGACTAGATAAATGCTAATATTTAAAATTATGAACTTATCTATAAAAATTAATACCATTTACAACATATTTTAAATCATTATCTGTCTTTGCTAAAGGACCTTAAAGCAAGGGAAACCTATCTGGATAATCCTAATCATCAGAATGTTCCTTGCATGAAGACAAAATTTATTTTTTTGTGACTTCAATCCATCAGTTCCTAATTCTGTCTTCTGTGAACAAGAATAACAAGCCTAATCTCTTTTTCATGTAGTAATAGCCTTTTAAATACTTGAAGCCTGCTGTCACCTCTAAATCACAACTTCTATGTAAAGTCCCAAAATGCCTTCAACTAGTCCTCATATGGACTCATTTCTTTATGTTGATTGCTTTTCTTTGGGCACTCTCCAGCATATCTATGTGTTTCTTAAAATGTGCTGCTAATGATTGGTTATACTATATGTTCTAAGAAGAAAAGAGTAGAGTGGGACTATCCCTTTATTATTGCTGAAAATGAGGACTCCCAAAATATGAGTTTCCTTGACAGCTGTATCTCACTATTGACTCATGTTGAACTTGTCCACTAAAATGCTGAGATTTTTTTATTTTTAAAGGAACTATTTTCTAGTCATAACTCCCTATCTTAGGTTTATAAAGTTGATTTTTTAAACCCATACCCATGTTATACAACTTTTTAGGTGCCCAAGTTTGTTTAATTTAATTCCCTCCTAAATTATCCTGACTATAGTTTTCAGAATTAGCCTAAATTCACAATTTAATTAATAATCTATCCCTTTACTTTAGTACATATGGAAAATCTTCATTTTTGGAGGGGGAAGAGGAGGGAGGAAGAAAGGCTACTTTTAAAATTAGGAATAAAAGCCAGTGTTTTCTTTTTCTATTACTGTAAGTGATATACTAAGAAATGACAGCAGGCACTAAAGTTATAAATTTCTGAGTCTAATTCTCTAATCCAAATTTTAGATACCAGTCTCATCTTACTGGTATCTGTCACTTTATAGAATAATTCTGCAAAGTAAACTTCTGTCATGTGAATACTATTTTCCCATTGACTTCCATTATTTTATAAGAAATGTGTTTAGGAAAAAATGGTCCCTGAAGTAATAAAATCACACAAGAATATACAAAATCTTTTTTAAACTTGTACTCTCAACAACTTCTAATCACTTCTAACTTAAGACTTAATGTACTCTGTGTATGTGTGTGTATGCTATTCAGATCATTTGAACATGCTGGCTTCTTCCATAATACAGTTCAATTCCACTCAAATCTTTGTTGAGTGCCCAGCTCCTTAAAGCAAAATGCTGTCTTTGGAATTACAGAGATATAAAGCTTAGAATTTTAGCCATGTTTCTTGACCTTATGGATCTTACATGATCCTGAATTCTCATATACTATTTGAACAGCATAGAATCAAACCCTACCAATTTAGAAAGTCCATGAGTAAGGCTCTGGGAATGAATAGTAGAGTTACCATTGCTATAAAAAAGTTAGTAATCTTTGAACCCTTAGTTAAAGGGAGAGGATAAAAGGTGAAGTAGGTATTAGGAGGAGGAATGAAGGGGATGGCTGAATGTAGGGAAGGAATGAATAAGGTGGTATATTGGATGGTGAGGGAATAGGTGGGGTATTCAGGAGAGGCAGCTTAAAACAGGCTAGTCACAGGAGGCTAGAGGGGAAGATAGGCTGAACCCTTCCAGGAAAAGAAAGGTATCTTTATAGGTACAAAGGAGTTGGGCCAGTCAGAAATGTTTTAACTCAGGCTGGAGTGCTTCTCTAGTCAGTTTCCAAAGTTCCTTGAGGGAGGAGTCGAAGGGGCTCCTCCCTGCCAGAGAAACTGTTAGTAGGAGGAAGTCTCAGGTAACCACTTCCTGCCAAGCTGGATGCCCACAGTTCCCTCAAGAAAATAAAAGAAAATGATTCCTTCGCTTTCAGCCCTTGTCTTAATTTTTGACACAATGATTCACCAGAGGGTTTGAATAGGTAACAAGGGGATTTATTAATACCAGGGTTGGTCAGAAGGAGAGAGGGGTTTAGGGTTTTCTAATTGCTGCTAGGGAGAGGGGTGATGGTGAAAGAAGGGTCACAGGAGATGTTTAGACTGAGAGAACCTGCTCTCCCAGTCAGGAAGATTTGACTGCCTTTTAAGTAAAGTCTTTATCAAATCACTAAAACTAGGGGTAACTTATTTGAGGATACTCTACTTGTCTATAGAAACTAAACCCACAATGTCCAATCACCCAGCCCTCCCTTCCACCCAGAGCCCAAAGGAAATTCAGGGGAAGGGGAGGGATGGAGATGGAGAGATCAGGGAGAGGTACAGAGAAATGAGATAGGTCTAAATTTCCCCAAGACAAGATAAGCACAGGCCAAGGCCAAAGCGATTAGGTCAAAGCCAAGCTGAAAGGCCTAAGCCAACAGGCTAAGCCAAAGCAAAAGCCTCCAGCCACAGTGAAAGCCAGAAGGCAAAAAAAACTCATCAGTTGGAACTTCACCTGCATTTATAGCTTCAAGTTCTAACTGACTTTCTGAAGATTCTCAAATCTTTAACTGACTTTTTGTGACTGTTAGAAATTACAGAAGCAAAGGTTTCTGTTAGCCACCTTACATTACACCATTTTAGGGTCATGCTAGCTAACATCAGATAGGAGCTTCAGAGAAGAGTTGCCAATCAGGTGATTTTTATTTCCTTCCTTCCTTTCCTTCCTTCTTTCTTTCCTTCCTTCCTTCCTTCCTTCCTTCCTTCCTTCCTTCCTTCCTTCCTTCCTTCCTTTCCTTACTTTTTTCCTTCCTACTTTCCTTCCTTCCATCCCTCCTATAGTCATTATTGTCTGAATCCATTTCCCCTTGATCTCCTTCACTCAGAAGTGTTACCTAAAATTGGCTGACATCTATAAATATATCATAATTTCTGAATTTAGAAACTAAAAAAACAAAGATAAAAAATTTTATAACTTTACAAGAAGGCTTATGATTAGATAACAATATCTAATAACTCTTTATGGGAAAGGTTTGATTACTAGTCATAAGTACTTTGTATGCTAATTAAACTTTTGCTTTGAAGTTTCAAGGTTTTCAGTGGTAATATAAACCACTCTAGTTGGGAAGATAATGAATAATGAAATGTGAATTTGCTACATCTCTATTTATTAACCATATACTAGGATTGCTAAAATGCAAATTTTGAAGACATGTATTTGTAGTAAGAAACCATTTCTGGAATTGCATTAAAGAAAGGGAAATTAAGCAGAGCAGAATAAAACACCATGACATTTTACTGATTTAACTTCTCCATATGACATTTTACATGAATGATTTTTAAAGTATATAAATGAAATTTACTACTTTAATTCAGTTTCAATACTACTTAACAAATAGGTAAGTTCCTACTAATCCTACTATGCTGAAGGCTCTGTTCTAGACGTAGGAGATTTTTCCCCTGTGAAATAAAAGACATAGTCCTTGACCACAAGAAGCTTACAATCTAATGGCATGTTTACAAATTAATCTGATATAAAATAGAGTTTGATAAAGACAAATAAGAGACCAAGAGGAAATGCTCCAACAAAGTTTGATGAGGAAACAAGAACTTCAGCTCTGAGATGGTAGAGAGGATAAAATGATGAATTCAAATTAAATTTGAAGTTCTAATGGGTCAGTTAGTCATACAGTTCCAGGAGTCAGGAATAAATTGAAATAAGTTATCACTTCTGTCTTGATAGCTTTGAAGGGTGTCTTTACTTGTCTCATAACTGAAGCCTTTAGAGTGTGTGAAGATTACAAAGAGAAAAAAAAATACAATACATTACAGGAAAACAACAGAATGAAGTGTTGCAAAGGTAGCAAAGGGAATCTGGTTAAAAACTGAAGGAAGCTGATTCAGAAGAACAATTTATGCTATAGTATAAAAATAAATAGTCTTGAAAAACTTTTGAACTCTAATCAACTAAATGATCAATAGTGAATCCAGAAAAATGATGAAGATAATGCTATCCAGCTCAAGACAGAAGTATAATGAACTGATATGGAGTATAAGCATTTTATTTTTGGACGTGATTAATATTTGATTATATTTTGTTAGACAGGCCTTATGTTCTTCCTCATCCATCCCTTAACTCTCTCTCTCTCTCTGCTTTCTCTCTCTTTCTCTCTTTCTCTCTCTCTCTCTTTCTCTTCCTTCCTTCCTTTCCTCTCTTTTCCTTTCTTTCATTGAAAATTAGGTATATATATAAATGAAAATTTTTAAATGAATGCTTTAAATGTAAATATATAAATGTAAAAGTTAAAAATAATTATTTAATAATTTAATAATTCAAAAATACATATTTTCAGTTTTTGAGTATTCAGCTTGATATTGGATATTAGAAAGAAGAAAGAATATATATATATACATCAGACATTCATACATATATGACATAAGTAAATTTTGAGAAAATAATTTCTATAGTGTGCTGAGGAGAAAAGACACATGGGTAAGGGATAGAGGAATGAGGAATGAGGAAGTGGAAACTTTTACTGCATATTACTCTTAAAAAAAAGTTTGGCTATAAAGACCAGAAAGACTTAGGTTGAGGGAATGCCAGAATCAAGAGAAAGGTTGTTTAGAAAAAAGAGAACTGAGTACTTTTGCATCTAACAAGGAAGGAACCAGTGTGGGCAGGGGAGGAGGGAGAGAGAGACAGACAGAGAGAGAGAGAGAGAGAGAGAGAGAGAGAGAGAGAGAGAGAGAGAGAGTAAGGGAGGGAGAGAGGAGAGAGAGGGAAGGAAGGAAGAGGGAGGGAGGGAGAGTAAGATAGAGAGAAGGAGGAGGAGGGAGAGGGAGACGGAAGGAGAGAGGGAGACAGAGAGACAGAGAGAGTGAGCTGAAAAGAGGGAAGGAGGGAGAGAGAAAAGAAGGGGGAATTAAGAGAGGGTAACAATAGGAAAATTAATAAAGCAACACTCAACCTTATTGTGGAATTTATTTGGAAACTTAATAGTAGCTGGAATATAGGACTCATGGAAGGAATCAGAGACAGATAAGGCTAGAAAAATCATTTGGGTTTCAGATTGTGGGGGACTATGAATACTAGTTTTAATTGTGTATATAGAATAATAAATTCAAATATATACATTCATACAAAAACAAACAACACATATATGTGTGCAATATATATGTATGCTTTTGAGCAGCAGAGTAAATGTATTTATTTCTCAAAGTATATGTTCAATAGGAATACTCTAGAATGTACTCTATACATCTTTGCTTTGTGAAGAGAATATACTAAGCACAATAATGAACTATCTATAATAAAATAAAGTCCTCAGGAGTTCCTGAGTTGACTAAAAACTGTTTTCTCCTGCAAGAAATGTTCAGAGATTTCTATGATTTTGTGTTGATTTTTCTTCTCTTCCTTTCTTTGATATAAACTATCGTATCTCATTGCAGTGCCTTGGTCTGCCTTAATGAGTCCTGTTGCTACTTCTAATATACTGCCCAATGTAATTTAGGGTACAACTGAAGCTTGCTTGTGGAAACCAGATACTCAAGCCTATTAAATCAGGAAGCTTAACTATATACAGAATATGAAGTCAATAACCTATGGTCTGAAGGTTTGAGATTGACTCCACACCTCTCTATGGATGGGACTGCCTATGGTGTTTCGGTTTTTGAATTCCAAATAGTTGAATTTATTAGAAGTCTCATGCTAAGATAAGTGGGGCATTTCCTTATAAGGAAAGTCAGAGAAAGGACTAGAAACTTAAATAGGAATGGGAAAAAAGAAAAGTGGGAAACAGATTTAAAAAAATGGTCATCAAAACATCAGAAACAGCCATTATTTTTTTTTCTCCTGAGCAGTAAAAATCGAGTATACCAGTAGTGGTCTGTTCCAATGAATGTTTACTTATTTTAAAATGACATCATTAAAAGACCTGCCAAAATCTCCAGTGTGCTGAGCTTCAGGCAGTGCAATGTAGCTGCTGAAACTTAAAACAACAACAACAACAACAAAAATCCCAGCACACACACAAAAAAACAACCTTACAAGCTTGTAATAATAAATCTCAGCAAGGTATACTGAAATCCCCTGGAGGCCACCTAAGGAAGAGTGTAAGATGAAGTGATAATAAAGTCATCTCTTCTGTCAAGGATACACATGCACAGATAATTAGGAAGATGGAATGCTAACTCAAAAAAAAGTAAAAACCAAATTTTAAAGATAAAATTTAGTTTATCCAGTAGTTCATTGCTTTTGTGACGACTGTGTTTTTGCAGTGGCAAATGTTTTCTGCTGTTTCACTGACCAAATCTTCTGTATGAATGAAAGTAGAAAATACTTCTGAAAGGATAATTTACTTAATGGAACTTCTCAGATGGGAGACTACATTGTAGTAGGTAAATTCAGATCTCTAGAGTCATGAAACAATATATTGGATGATGACAATGATCCTAATCAAAGCATTAAATACTTGAGAAGATAGTTGGTTTCAGCTGCTAACTTTTATTGTTTAATCCAGAGTTCATTGAGGTTTGGCAGTTAGAAGTTGATAAACTTGACATAAGCAACATAGATTGAAATGAATCTAAACATATATGTATTATCTTAACCTGCAGAAGAGCTGAGGTTCATTGAAAGAAGAGTTTGATTAAAAACAAAAAAACAAAAACTAGTTATATCTGCCTTAATGTTATCATTCAAGACTACAGAAAATGGTACTTTGAGGACAGGAAACCTTCATTAACAGTGGGACCTGTGACTTAGAACTGAAAGTCTGGATTAAAATAACAACTTTCCACATTGGCACTTTGTAATAATCATCCTCTTTGGTTCATACTTCTACCTAGGTTTTTCCCTGTGGATGCCAGAATTTGACTTATCCTCCCCTTCTTCCCAGATTCTCGCTTAGGAATATTAGAATATGTTTCATGTTAGAATTTCACAAAAGTGGTAAACTGTTTTCATGGAAACATGTAAGGCAAACAGTACAAGAAATATTGTATATTTTTCTTTACTCTGACAAAACCTGGAAAAGAAAGAAAAACATATCCCAACCCATAAACACTCAATAAAATGATCATTTCTTTGCTGGTAAATCCTTTCTCCCCCAGGAAATAATTCAGGCATTCATACTTATATATAGTATTACCATGTGGCTTTCGCTTTATAATAAGAAAACATTTAATTTGTCTCAAAAGTTAAGCAACTCACTTTTCTAGGAAGGACCATATTTATTAACCACAGTTAGCATTTATATAGCACCTTAACTAAAATGCTTTACAAATATTGTCTCATTTTATCTTCACAGATATGGGAAATATATTATTATAATTTTACATATAAGGAAATCGAGACAGATTGAGGCTAATTGATTTGGCCCAGGGTCATATAGCTAATAAATGAGGGCAGATTCAAACTCTAGTCTTTCTGATTTTAAGTCTAGCACTCTGTCCACTTAATCACTTGGCTATCCAAGGACCTCTACAGCATTTTAGTGTGTAGAATACTGTTGAAATTCTTGAAACAGATAAGCATCAATTCATAGAAAACTAATGCATCTCCTTTGACCAGCATAATGCACATAACTTATGGTATTAACAAATGGCAATATCTGGGTTTATTCATCCATATTGGCACTTTGTCTCTGACTGTTCCTTTCTAGCTTTTATTTGGTTCAGAAATTTATCTTTTTGGTTGAAGAACTTTTATTGCTTTGGAACGCCTTCTTTGGCTCCTTGAAGATCTTCACTTAATCTAGCAACATATTTTTTACTCTATTAGTTTGCATCTATAAGGATTAAAATTGGGGTTTTTGACTCAGAGAGTTATAAAGTAATATTGGGGTTGCTGATTTTAAAATATTATAGATTAAGTCAAAATGACTTTTAGCAGCTTTTATTTACAAAGAGGTGGAAAGAGTGAATGTGGGAAATGTAGATAAAGAGACATATTCTTAGCAAGCCTAAGAGCTTCTCTGGCAAAGTGAAATGAGCTTTGGCACCCCAGCAGGAGGCTTCCTCAGGTGTTGATCTCCACATGAAGTCTTCATCCAGAAGTCCACCAGTGCAGCCTCCTCTACAGCCTGAGCCACTCACCCAGCAAGCCTATGGAAGAATTCAGGGAAAAAGTCTCCTCCAGTTCCAAGGCAGGAATCTCCAGAACCAACCTCTCCAAATGGCAGGAAAGGAATGGTAGAAGGCCATGCTCTCTAGCCCCTGTTGATCTCTTTTATACCTCATTTTCCACTCTTTAACTGTCTCTCCCTCTTCTTCGTAGAAAAAATTGCAATCTTTCAATTTGTTGAATCCTACCCAGGGATGGGCAGTCCCTTTGGAGGCAAGAGTTTTTGATCTGTGAACTCTCTTATTTCAGTGTTAAGTAGTGGTGCTTTGTGTTCTTGATTGAATGAGTTAAAGGTTACTGATTGATTTCATTAAAATAGACAAAGAGAGATAATGCTATCTTTACACATCCCTGAAGCTCCTGGTACGATACAGGAATTACTTATTGCTCTACCAGTGTCTGTGCCAGATGCCATTTCTGAAACAAAATTGCTTCCTAAAGGAACCATTATATATAACTGAAATTAGAGTGAAAAGTTTTTATGAACTTTTCTCAAAGGAACTAATTCTGTTCTTTGGGTACTTATAGTTTTACTCCTCCTTCATTTCCTTCTTTACTATATTTGGTTTTCCCTATAAGTCCAAGAATATACTTCAGCACATCCTTAATACATTATTATATAATTTGGAGTAGTACCTAGAGTCAAGTTAATATTTACATCATGGCCCTGATATTATCTATAGATTAATAATAATTTTTCAGTGAGACCCAAGGAGAAGTCAAGAAGATTTAACCAGAGTGCTTCTGGATATATCTTCTATGTTCATTTCTTTAGTCATGTCTGACTTTTCATGACTCTGTGGATCTTACTGACCATGGACTTTTCATTGCAAAGACACTAGACTAGTTGTTCATTTTGTCCTCCAGTGTATTTTTTTATCATAATACATTTTCATTTTTCCAGATTACATGGGAATACAATTTTTCGTATTTGTTTTTGGATATTTTTCAATTCATGTTCTCTCTCTCTTTCCCTCTCACGCCTCTCACCTCCTCAAGAAGGCAGGTAATTTGACGTAGGTTGTAAACATACTATTATTTATTATTATTATTCCTGTTGACTCCTTAGGAGCATAGGGCCGCAACCATCTCACGCCAACGGACTCTGTTCTGGGCAACTTCCCCCAGCTGGGCCCATGTCATTCCGACCGTTTTTGTTTCATTTTCAGCAGATCTTCGCCAGGTCTGTTTTGGTCTTCCAACTTTCCTCCTCCCTGAAGGGTTCCAGCTCAATGCTTGTCTGGCTACGTTGTCTTCCGGTTTTTGTAGCGTATGTCCTATCCATCTCCACTTACGTTTCTTTATACATAATCCATATTTCAGTGTTTGTCATGTTGTGAACTTTTTGCAGAGTATTAAGGCCAAGAGAGTTTAAGTGATTAGCCCAGAGTCACAAAGGTAGTAAATGTTGAGGTCAGATTTGAACTTGGGTTTTTCTGACTATGGGCTCAGCATTTATCCATTGAGCCTTCTACCTGCCTTAACACACACACACACACACACACACACTAGATCTTCAACTTGAGTTGGAGTAACTTTCCTAGAAGATGGCATAAAGGCAAGAACATGAATGTTTATACAAGGAACCTATGGAAAATGGAGGGTTAAATCCCTGTGACCACCAAAAACTATGAGATAGAGATTGCTGAAAGTACACTTTTCTGCATACAATTCTTTGTAACAAAATAATAAATCTGATTACATATACTTTCCCTAATGTAGTAACCATGAAATAACCCATGAAATGCACGGCACAAAATAAAACTGATAACATGCAAAACATTTTTTCTCACTAACAATTCCCTAGAATTTTGTGACCTTTTGTTCTAATATCTCAATGAAAAAACAATGCTGATTTCAGACAATATTAATTTTTCATAACGCATGAAATATATAGTATCACAGATACTGTACCACAAATAAAATTCTGAAAACTAAAATATTTTTGACTTGAATCATATTTTCCATTTTGTCAGATGGCAATGTGAGGGTGCTGTATTGTAATAACGACTGATTGATTTGTTAACACTGAACTCCAAACTAAGGCTGACAGCAGCTGCAGAACTTCTGGCACAAAGTTTATCTAACACCTTTATTTTCTCACTAAGCTGCATCACTGACTTTGCATGCTTGTGTTTAGAGCCCAAAGGACTTACACTATGCTTTTGAGGCATAATTGCAACACAAAAACTTGAATTTTAAAGGCAAAGAATGAAAATATACAACAAATGCTTTGAGAGCTCTTTACAATGATAAGAAGAACAAGACCAGTGAATTCCCTAGTTGGATGACCGCAAATTGCATGCCTGTTGCCTTTTGTTGTTTTCTCTATGAATGTGCATGGTTGCCAGCAAGAAAGTGAAAATGAGGTTACTAATAAAATCACTTGATTAAATGTAAGTATGTGAAGGATTGACTGTATGTATATAAATATGTATATATGCATACATATGTTTGTGGGATGTGCATGTCCTCATAAAATGTAATTTGAGCATAAAATCATTGTAGCAATGTTATATAACATAAACAGGAAAACTAATATACCTTTCAAATTATTTTTGAATATCATTTTACTTTAGTCAGTAAGTACCTTAATTTATTAAAAATTGAAGCATGTTCTTTAAGACAGAAAATTCATATCCTCTATGACTTTGAACATTAAGTAAATAAAATAGTTCATTACTTTATTAAATTACTATACTCTCAGTTCTTTAAAAATAAACACAAGCCAATAATTTAAATACTTCATATATTTTCAATCAATGTAATATGTAATTAAAAGGAGAAAAAATTCATTTTCTCTTGATGTTTTGAAAGAAATTAGGCATGATACTAAATTCCAGGTAGACAGGATTGCAGGTCTATTATGATAGTTAGGAAAGGATGGCATTGGAACCATATGTTGACTACAAGTGTTTTGGAGATTTATGAATATGTTAAAGCTAAATTATTGTGTGGCTATATTTCCTAGTAGTTGGAGTACTGGAATTGAGTCAGGATATCCTGGGTTCAAATTTTGCCTGTGGAATTTCCTGATTATGAAATCCTGAACAATTTTTTTAACTTCTCTGGACATGCTTTATTTCTTCTTTTCTAAAATTAGGTAGCTAAAATATATAATCTAATTTTCCTTCCTGTTTTATGATCTTAAGATCTTATAACCCAAGTTTTCTAAGGTCATGCCAAATGATACCAACTCTAGTAGGTTCATGTCTTCCCACTTAGAGCTCATTTGGTCTGTGGAAGACCTCCTTTACTCTGGCTATTATTCATCATTCTTTCCATATGACAAGTTATTTCTGTCGTAAAATTTGTTTTTGAAGTCTTTTTCTCTTGTTCTTTTTAATTTATCTTGGGTTATATGTTGAGCCTGTTCCGAGTCACTATACATTTCAAAAACCTCTTGGTGAAATTCATTTTTAATTCTTTGGGGGCAGTTGAATTTTATGTCTCAATGCTATATGATAACATTGTTTATCTATTAGTATTGAAAATGTGGGCCTTCAATTACCTTTATAAAAATTATTTTTTCCAGATTATGGGTATAATTTTAGTAGTTGCTTTCCAATATTTTGCAATACATGTTTTGTCTTTCCTTTTTTCCTTTCAACCCTCCCCTAGATGATATAGGTTGTATATGTGCTATCATAAAATATAAATATTCATGTTCATCATGTGGTAAAGGAAGATATATATTGCTTAGGCTAGAGAAAAATTCATGAAGAAAATAAAGAATGGTTTGCTTCAAACTGTATTCAGATTTCATCAGTTCCTTTTGTGGCTGTAGACAGTCTTTTCCATCATGAGTCCCTTGAAGTTATCCTGGATCTCTGATAATAGTTTAGTCATTCTAGGTTGAACATCATACATTATTCCTGTTACAGTATACAATGTTCTCCTGATTCTTTTCACTTCATTTATCATCACTTCATATAAGTTTTTCTCCATATTTATGTGATCATCTTGTTGGCCATTCTTATGGCACAGTAGTGTTTCATTATAATTATATATCACAACCTGTTCAGCCATTCTTCAGTTGATGGGCATTCCTTCAGTTTCCAGTTCTTTGACACCACAAAGAGAACTGCTGTAAATAATGTTTGTACAATAGGAACTTTTCTTCTATCTTTGATTACTTTGGGATACAGACCTAGGAGTGGTGTAGTTGGGTCAAAGGGTATTCACAAAATAATGACCCTTTAGACCCTTTGGGAATAAATCCAAATTGCTCCCCACAATGGTTGTATCAGTTCACAGTTCCACCAGCAGTATGTTAGTATCCCAATTTTTCAACATTCCTTTCAACATGTATCTTTTTCCTTTTTTGCCTTATTACCAAGGCTGATAGTTGTGAGGTGGTACCTTAGAATTGTTTTAATTTGCATTTCTCTAATTAATAGTGATTTGAAACATTTGGAACATACTAATGTTCTTATGCTAGAAGGCAAGATTCATCCTGTGGAAAGTCAAATCTTTACCCTTATAGTGCTGGGGGAATCAAGAGTGAAACCCAAGGATCCAGTGATATGACCCTATTTTGGGGTGGTTGCTTCACTTGCTGGAACTTTTGTAGAATTCTAAGGTGAGATGCAGACATGATGGTTTTAGTGGGAAAAAAATGTATCCCATTCATGGTAATAAGAACTCCATTGAAAAATTCCTATTATTAGAGTTAAAACTCTGTTGTCAGGGCCCAGCATCCAAGAGCTCAAAGAGGCTTGAAGAAGCTGAAGACACTACAGAGATCTCTCTCAGACAAAGTCTGTCCTCTGATTTATTTTCTAGTCCATTTTGAGTGTTGGCAGCCTTTGGTCCCACAGGTGTTTGGAATATCCAAGAGGATTATGTCAGGAGTGAACCTTGCTCCTGATTGTGTGAGGGACAGAGATGTTGGTATTACTTTCCATCTGTGTAGATGTGATAGATGAAGCATTAAGAGTGGATGCTATTCCCGAGAGAATGTACAGAGAAAGAGGGACATGGAGTTGATGAAAGAAGTTTGGGCTGTTTGATGAAGTAGTGCACTAGCTAAGACAATGCAGGAGAGGTCAAAAGTCAGTGTATGATTAAGTGTCAAATAAATTGTACATACACATGTAATAGTTCACTAATGAAAAGTACAAGCATATGGTTATGCACTGGTAGACTTGTTTTCACAACTGAATGCTTAGGACTGGGCTCTTTAAAAGGAACATTTTGACAATAGCCAGCTTTAGGTCAATGCCTTTTAACCTGAAAATAAGAACTTCTGCTAGTGTAGGGGAGAGATCCAGGACTTGATGAGAAAATAAGAGGAATCTCAGATACTGAAGCAATTTCTTAGGAATAGAAATGGATCTTTTTTTTTAAATTAAGATATTTTTCCATGTTTAAATGATTCATTTTCTTTTCCTCCCTTCTTCCCTCCCCCCTCCCAGAACTGACAAGCAATTTTATTGGATTGTTCAAATGTTATCACTTGATACCTAAGAAATGGATCTTGTTTGAAAAAAAAGTTTTAGCTATTTTTTTCTTCCTTCCTTCCTTCCTTCCTTCCTTCCTTCCTTCCTTCCTTCCTTCCTTCCTTCCTTCCTTCCTTCCTTCCTTCCTTCCTTCCTTTCTT
>NC_058132.1:515860994-515965157 GCF_016433145.1 Gracilinanus agilis
CTTTCTTTCTTTCTTTCTTTCTTCCTCTAGTCTTAAACATAAAATCTTCTGGCTTTAAGAACATTTTCCCCCCACATATTTTTAAACCCTTACTTTCTGTCTTAGATTTCATCCTAACGCAGAAGAGCAGCAAGGTCAAGGCAATTAGTGTAAAGTGAACTGTCCTGGGTCACAGAGATGGGAAATATTTTACATCAGACTTGAACTCAGGTCTTGGCACTCATTCCACTTTACTACCTAGCTTCCCCTAACTTAAAAGTCCTTCATAAGGTGTTCTTTCCTACCTTCCAAATTTCTCATACTTTACTTGCTTCCAAGTACTCTGTAATCCACTTGCCTTGTTGCTCTCTCTACCATAAGACATCATCTCCAGACTACACATTTTCAATGAATATTCCCAGTATATATAGAGAATTGGCTCCATCTCTTCTCCTGGTTTCCCTGGCTTTCTACCAGTCACTTAGAAACCCACCTTCTGTAAAAAGTCTTTCTGGATTCTCTTCATGCTTTTGGGGTGTATGAGGTGTTCAGGGAGGACTACCACCTCTGGTACTGAGCCATTTTCAGGACTGCTCAGACAACTTTGGTGTGTACTTCTCACCTAATTCTCACCTGTGGTTCCAAGAAACTGTAGCATGTGCAGCAGCCATACCCTGATAAATCTGACTTGGTAGATGGGCTAAAACATTAGGTCAAGGGTAACTGACAGACCTCAAACATGTTGGTAAATTAAAAAGATGTCTACTCAGGCATATAAAACTTCTCTCAGAAAGGCAAGTATGAGAACAATTTATTCTAATGACCATGAAGTCAGTGGAAGCAGGTGATGTGGAGTATTTAGAGATGGTTAGACATTAAAGAAGCCAAGGTTATCCACTGCATCCAAGGTCATCACTAGTCATTTTGACTTTTCTTTTGCCACTGAATATGGATGTCTCTGGAAAAGAGAGTGAAGTAGGGGCAGCTAGGTGACTCAGTGAATTGAGAGTCAGTCCCAGAGACGAGAGATTCTGGGTTCAAATCTGACTTCAGACACTTCCTAGATGTGTGACCATGGGCAAGTCATTTAACCTCCATTGCCTAGCCCTTACCACTCTTCTGCTTTGGAACCAATACATAGTATTGATTCCAAAAAGGAAGGTAAGGATTAAAATTTTTTAAAAAGAGAGTGAAAATCTGCCTCTCTTTACTCCAATTTATGCTCAAGTCAAAAGATATCACTAGTGATGTCATTCTGGCCCTCTTAAAGTACCAACAATAACAAACCACTTAATGCTAGAGTCCTCCCACTATTTATTATCTCCAACATATCCTGTATATGTATGCTCTTAGTTATTTGCATGTTTGAATCCAACTTAGACTCTGAGTTCCTCGAATCAATATTTTATTTTTGTTTAATTTGTGCTTTGCCTTACTTTGTTATCTCAGTTCTTGGCTCATAGTAGTGTGTCATTTGAAATTATTGTAAGCCTGGAAGACTACGTCTCCCAGGACTCTCTCTGCTACAACTTCCCCTGACCCCTCCCACTTCTTTTGGGGGAGGTGTCAGGGAAAGTATAAAAGGGAAAGTTTGGCGCCTTTTCTCTCTCTACCCAGGAGGATCTGCTCTCTAGACCCTGGAAGAAGCTCTCTCTGACCCTGGAGGTGGGCTAGCTCTCTCCACCCTGGAAGCAGCGCTCTCTACCCTGAGACCCTGATCTCTCTCTTGGCGCGTCTTTCCCTTTCTTCCTACCTCCTAGTTTTCCCCAGACCTTTCCCTTTCTAATTAAAATAAAACCCAGCTATTCAAACCCTAAAGTTGCTCTCTGATCCTTCATTTGAAGGCTCTGGTCAATTTCCCCCTGCTGGGGCTGTCGCCACCTTCCTTTCCCTTCCTCTACTTTCCTCTCTCCTTTCTCCCACCCATCCCACCTCCATCCCTTCACTTTCACTGGGGACCACCACCTTCCTTTCCCTTCCTCTACCTTCCTCTCTCCTTTCTACCATCCTACCATCCTACCTCCATCCCTTCACTTTCACTACACAGAAGACACTTTATAAATGTCAACTTGACTTGTCTAACTCCCTCACATCACTGCTTCCATTATTTTAAACAACTTTGCAATACTTCTCTATACAAATATTTATGACAGTCCAACTTCTAATTTGGGGGGGGGGTCATGGAGATTTAAAAGAACTTTGAAGTCTTATATTTCATTCTCATTTTTTTTATTAATGAGGAAACTGAAATATAACAATTTGCTCAAATAATAACCTAAAAAGCTGATATTTGGATTAAAGTCCTATGCTAAAATCTTATTCTTTTCCCAATGTACCATGTTGGATGCTAGCTTCTAGTAATGATTTCTAAAATACATACAAATCACTTGCACTTTAGAAGTAATAGTTGATTTCCAATCTGTTATGATTCCCGAATAGACTACAACAATGAGAAAATCTTACTGAAAGTGGCTAAGCAATAATAATGAGATGTAAGAAACAAAATTAAAAAGGGCACTCCTGACACTAAATTAAACCTCCTTAAAATTAATACACTGTAGCCTCTGATGTCAGTATTGGTGGTAATAGATGTTACTCGCACCAGAAAATTCAATTTTAAGAATACCTACCACAAGCTTCAATAGCTTATTTAATAATAGATCCAACTCTTAGTAATAAAATGTTTGAACTGCACCTTCTCCCACTTCACAGAAGCAGTGACCTTTGCCATAGTTAGAAGGCATTAAACAGCCTTTTCCTCTGTCTCAGTATTATGGACAACTACAGGCAATTTGCAATATCCTCCATCTCAAGTCCATTCTCTGCTCTCTGTCACAGTGTTCAATTTCTCAGTAATGCACAGAAACCATTTTTATTCTGCATGGTTGCAAGATGCTATTTTATGCTTGGAAATCTATTATGTGTCAAGACCAGTGTGAATAACAAATATCTATGATAACAGCCAGCTTGTACTCAGATGCTTTAAATCCAAGCAAACATAGTGAGTCCTTGGATTTACTTCTTGCTCGCTCGGGCACCAGAGGTAAGATTTAAATAAAGATCTGTGGGGACCACTAGAAGAAGTGTTTCTATATGATTTCTCCTGAATTTTGTTTTATCCATCCCTTTCTCCCCCCATGAACTTGACAACTAGGAAAAGAATAGAAATCTGTTTTGAACACATCAAAAGTTATTTGTCTTGATTTTTATGGAAGGGAACATGGAAAAGTGACCCCGATCTGAACAAGATTTGTTAACTATACTGAGAAGACAGATGTAGCAAAGAACACAGTCAGGCAATGGAGGCTCCTTTGTAAATAGTTGGGTGATGGAATGATGATTAAATAATGATCAGTTTATATCTAGAAAAGACTCCTGTCTAAGATGTTTCTTATTTCCAGGCCAGGAAACTTATACTTAATTAACTATTTAAAAAATGTGTGCACTTCAAATAGTCTTTATCACCATTATTTTTAAAAATGTATTAAAAGAAACCTTAGTAATTTTGGATTCATTTTAATTTTTGGCACTTGTTGATTATTTCAGAATGACTTCCAGTTTATTAAATCTCTATATTCTTTGCTTCTTCCTGTCCTTCCATTTCAAATATATTATTTGGTAAACTTATTACTTAATGAGTAAATAAGCAAGAGAAGAAGTAAGAGGTAAAATCAGTTCAATTTGTTGTTGATTGACAGTTCTAGAAAATTTTTGAATAAAAAAGGAGGCTAAATTCATTCAAATCCATTAGTTTTAAATGAGTAAAATAAAACAAATGATCTTTTGCTCAAGGAAGAACTTCATATGATTTGGGTACTCTTTCTTTACAGATTCTGCTTTCTTGGAATAAATTCCTCATTCTTCTAAAATTTATTCATTTCTAGCCAGTTATTTAAAGAAAAACTCAAATCCTACCTTTTAAGAAAAATTATTTTCATCTAAGTTGGAACTGATGTATAGTCTGTTTCCTAGGATTATTTTCTGTAACACTCATTTAGATATATCATTTACTTATATTTTTCTTTGTCCTTTCATGTATATGTTTTTTTTTTTTTATCTAATGAGACTGTAAGGTCTTTGAGAGCAGGGATTTTATAGTACATTGTATCATTTGATTATATAGTACCATAAATTGAATAGTTAATAACAATTTGTTTATTGGTCAAATCACATTTCAAAGGTCTTAGGACTTCAGAGTTTACCTGGATTTCATTTTTTTCATTTGGTGAGCAAACTACATGACACATAGTAAGAATGTAATATTATACATTCATAAATTTCTTATATTTAATTCCAAAGGTAGATAATTTTACATTGTAGTGTTATCCATATTTTGATGTATAATACACAGTGTCTCAGAAATTTTAGTATAGTTTTCAGCTTTAATAACCTGAAATTTAAAATCTAAATCTTTACAGAAATATAATTTAAAAGTATTTAAGTTTCTCTTGTAAATAACTTTGCACAATAATTTGGACTAATATTTATTTTTAACAAGATGGAATACCCTGTCATTATGCACTGTGAGTACAACAGTTAATGGATGACACTTTCTAAGAGGTGGATTGGTAGAGGAAGTCCTCTTGCATGGACACTTTGGTCATCTGATATAGTGATATTAGACATTTTTTTTTTTGTGATAAGGTCTGGTCAAAACTGTAATACATGCAAATGTCTTAAGGTTAGAGTTACACATAGAATCCTTTCAGCAAAAGCTGATGGCAAGATTTTTTAAATTAAATTTTGTTTTGTTTTTACAAATTTTGTAATTTGACTAAAATAATTTCTCATGGTATGGTAGTATTCCATTACAATCATATACTACGACTTGTTCAGCCATTACCCAAGTCATGGATTTCCCTTTAGTTTCCAATTCTTTTCCATCACAAAAAAAGCTTCCATGAAAGTTTTGTTTAAATATAGGTGCTTTTCTCCTATTTTTGATCTTTTGGGGATATAAGCTTTGTAATGCTATTATTGGGTTGACTTTGGATTTTATGTTAGTTTTGGGTTCTGCATTTTTAGAGGGAATATTTGGATTGATCCAAAGTTTTCACACTCAGTATGGTTCCCTGCACATTTTCAGTTCTTTCAGGTGTGATCTGTAGAGGCATCTGTTCACTCTCTTCCTGGTCTGAATTCTGTAAAATCCTGACCCATATTTGTGTCTGTTGGCTTGTGTGTGGTTAAATTTTAGCAGACCTTTGATGGACTCAGACACTGTTAGTCTGCTGGGAGATTGGGAAGGTTCAGAGTGACTGAACTGCTGGCACTCCTTTGGTCTTGATATCTGGCCCTGCAGACTTCTGTTTTGGGCTAAACATTAGAACTGAACCACTTCTCTGCTCTTGGGCTCAGAGCCACACAGCTAAGTTTTCGGAATTTATTTTCTGCTCATTACTCATCCAGGGCCCTGCATTTGGTTGCAGCTGCTTCTCTACATCCTGGATCTGTGACCCAGGGTTGCTTTATGGGTGACAGAGCTGATAGATGACGCCTATTCCTGCTCCCAGAGGTAGTTCAAAGGTCCCTCGGGATCTATTTTAGACCTAGTGCTTCCTGCCCTTGTGCTGTTAGTCCCCTTTCCATCCCTGGGAATTAAAATGCTCTTGGTATTGCCATTGCTTCTATTGAGCTGTAGTCCTGGCCAATCCTCATCCCAGTGTATTCAGACCTTTTTATCTGTCTTTCTAAGATTATTTGGCCTGGGAAAATATCACACTATGCTTTTTCCTTGGCTTTTCAGATCAGAATTTGATCTGGCATGTTTTCTAGGTTTTTATTAAGGAAGTATGTTGGGAGAACTTAGCAAAGATGCTTCCTCTCTCTTTGCCACTTTGACTCTGCCCCAAATTGGCAATTTAAAAACACAAATAACTAACTTTTGAAATGTTATTTTTTGAAACTTTGTAACATTATACTTCTGAATCCCTTAAAGTTTTAAAAGCACTAAAATTTGGGGCAATTTGGATTTAATTTATTTTAATGGCTACCAGAGGATAATTATCTGTGCGATTCCTTTTGAAAGCAGGTGAACGCATATTTGTAGCAAATTCAGTCAAGTGGGTCTTATTCCAAAGTATTGTGAGGAAGTATATATCACAGGATATTCACTTTAATAGGAATTATTTTACTCTAGAAACAAATGGGATCTAATCACAGGATCTATTAAAGATCTAACTTTAAGCACGGGCTTTAAAAATAACATGAATTAAATATAAATATATATACATATTTGTGTCTCTATATATTTCAAATCCTACAAACCACTTAAATAGATTTAGTAAAAATAAATAGATATCATGGCATTACCTGATAATATAAACTTCATAATAATTTATTTTAACTCTTTAAGGTTTGCAAAGTGCTTTACAAATATTATTCCATTTTGTTCTCACAATAGCCCTAGGAGGTAAGTACTACTATTACCCCCATTTTACACATGAGGAAACTCAGGCTAAGTGACTTGCCCCAGATCACATAGCTAGAAAGTGTCTCAGGCCACAATGAATTCAGTTCTTCCTGACTACAGGTCAAAAACTCTCACCACTGTGTAACCTCACTTCCTCATGCTTCAGCCCATATTCATGTTCTGTCACTTTCCTATATAGAAGAAGCTAGTATAGTTTATTTTTTTTCTTTTCTAAGGAAGGTTGGTTATTACATTATTCTGATTTCTGATATTATTTTAGTATTGCTTTTCTTTATATTAATTTATTAATTCTTTATATTATTCTATCCTGCGTATTTTGATTTTTGCAGGTCAAGCAAATCTCCCTTGGTTTCTTTGAATTCTCCATATTTATCATTTTTATGACAAATAGCTTCCCATTATATTCATATACTCATATTCCACAGTTTGTGTGATATACACACAAAGGTGTAACCTTCCCCTTCTCTCTTTAACTTCTTTTCTCCAGTAGTGATGTTGTTGGGTCAAAGGTTGGAATAATTTAGTTATTTACTTGGCATAACTCTGAATCATTTTCTAGAATGTTTAAGTCAAGTCTTAGTCCTATTAACAGACTATTCATAATAAAAGTTATAATTTTATATAATGCTTTAAGGTTTACAAACATTTTTATAAATATCTAATTTTATCTTCATAATAATCCTGAGAGGTAAATGCTATTATTATACCCATTTTAAAGATGAGGAAATTGTATCAAATAAAGGCTGAATGACTTCTCCAAATCTCCAAATCCAAAAGTGCCTTCAGCACTTATTACTTAGGTCTTCCTGACTAAGTCTAACTCTCCAACTACTTTGCCAACTATTGCCTTTCTATATGTCCTCTGACATTGACTATTTCTGGCTTTTGTTATCATTGCCAAATTGCGAGGTATAAATTTAATATTTCAGAATTGTTTTAATTAATTTTTTCTCTCATCATTAGTGATTTGAAGCATCTTTAAATTATCTATTAATGGTTTAAATGCTATTAAAATTGTTTATAGTTCTACTGAAAAATACAATTTTTGATGATCACTTCTCTAAAGTATTAAATCTTTTATGAGTTATAATTGACGTGAAGATTTTCACAAACGCATAGTTTTTCTTCTCTTTCTAGTTAACATTGATTTTATTAGTGCCAAAATTTTAAATCTGATATCATTAAAGTAGTCCATTTTGTCTTTTGTGATCTCCTCTAGCTCATGCTTTTAAATTTTCTTTAAAATAAAGCTTTTTAAAGTACTTTCTATTAATTCAATTTTAATTGATTTTTTCAGTTTATTTTCTATAAGCAGATAATATTTGAATATTTGCTTACAAAGTATTTCTTTTTCTAGCTTCAAGAACTTAGTAGCTATATGACCCTGGCAAATCATTTAGCCTTTCTCTGATTGTTTCCTCATCTGAAAAATGGGAAGTTATAACAACACTTGATTCATATAGAGGTTGACAATAAAATTAGATATTTGTAAAATGTTTAGCAAACCTTAAAGAACTATATAAATGTTAGATATTAAGAAATAAATATAAATTCTGATGCCAAAGAAATATACTTTAATGATTAGTCTAAAATATTATTTAAAAATGGGGGAAATATTTCTGCTACACAAGGCACATATTCACTATTATATTACATGGTTTGATTAAGTGTCTTAATGACTGTCTAAAATTTTAAATGAAGTGGGGATTTGAGTAATTTTCCTATAACTTTGGCTATTTTCTATGGTCAATCTGGGAAATTCAGGTCTTATTTTCTTTGCTCAAAGGTGTAAAATCATTTTATTCTCTCTTTGTCTCAAAATATATATGTTTATATGTAAATATATATTCATATGTGTATATATATGAGTGTATGTATGTATACACACACACACTTTTTTATTCTGGCTTTCACTTTAAATATTTTGGTACTTTGATGGATCTGTGATTTCACTGTGATTTCTCATGATGCAGATTGCAACCTGTCCATGCCTTTCCCCAAATCTTCCACAAAAAGCACAATACAGGCTTTGGAAATTTCTTCCAAAGTTGGAAAACCCTTGAGTAAGGTCTGATGAATTGATTGTACCTGCTTTTTACATACCAGTCCAGCTAAGTACAGAGTGGTTCATTACTGAGTGGCTGGTCATGAATTGGGGTATTCTCTGAACATAGTAATCCATGAAAAAGAGAAAAATGTATTTCCTTTCAAATATTTATATATGTTCTATTTATGAATGGGATATCTATTTTCTACATTTCCTTATGTTACTTTCTCTTACATGATTTCCTTTTCCTTCACAGGAATTACAATAAATCTAATGATAACTGATTTTTCCATTACCATCTTTCTTTTGTTATGTTTATCAATTCCCTTTAATCATAACCTTTGGTTGAATTTTTCCTTTTTAAAATTCTGCACAGAATTTTAATTTCTTTAATAGTCTGATAAAAATACATATATTCATTAGTGAGCTATCTATGTACCAGAAACTCGAATACTTTAAATTGTTTTTTTTTTAAATAGAAGAGTGCAGTAAAAAGAACTCATCATGCAAATCAGATACAGCTGCTTGTATTTCCCTCAAATTCTCCAAGATGATTTACCTTTGGAATGAAATCAAGCCTAGATCTCAGAAGAACCATTTTTAGGAAAAGTTATGAACAACTGAAAACGGCAGAATATGATATACTTTGCTTTTTTTTGCTCTTAGTTGCACAGTAATAAAAGAGGAAATTTGTAGTGTGTAAAAAAATAATGAAAGGAAATACAAAGACTGATCCCCATATCCTATACATGCACCACAAGTGAATGAAAAAGGAAGCATTATGTCATATGGTTTGATGGTATATGCTTTTTTTTGCCAGTTGAAATGTGACATCATTTGCCAGCAGGGAGTCTTTTTGCTAAGATTATGGATCTGTTTTCAGTCATTTTTAGTTCTGACTTAATGGCTAAAGAATGTCTTTTCTTTAAAGAACTCTTTAAAGTAAATTGCTTTTTGATTAGAAGAAAAATCTACTGTTTCTTTTAATTGACATATTGATGACATTGGGCTTTCCTGTTGCAGGTGTCACTAAAGCACCTATAATCAATTCTTTGGTGAAAAGGCAACTTTTGGACAATTATTGGGATTATTAGCTTAAGGAGGATTTAATTCTCATTAAAGCACAAAATACTCAAATGACCAGACAGTTTATTCTTGTTGTTTCAGATGGCCTCATGAGGCATCCAATCAATTATGTGGTTATTGACCACAAGTAAAATTGAAAGAGTGAGGGAGGAGGGAATCTAATTAGCTTCTTTAACAGCTGAATATAGCCAACTCCTCAGTCTTTGTCTATGTAAATCCCAAAAATAACACTTTTCAGTACATACTCAGTATTCCTCTTTCTTAAGCATTCTAGCAGAATGTCTGTCCAAAATTCATGAAGAACTGAACATTTTAAAATCCCTTGATATTAAAAAAATCTCCCAATATTGTTAATTTCTCACAATCAAAACAGTGTATTTTACTTAATATTAAAAAAATCCTTACCTCCCACTTTAAAATCAATATTATATATTGGTTCCTATCCATAAGAGCAGTAAGGGCTAGGTAAGTCACACATTTAAGAAGTGTCTGAGGTCAGATTTGAATCAAAGATCTCTTGTTTCCAGGCCTAGTTCTTAATCCACTAAGCCCTTTAGCTACTTCATTTAATTTTAACGTATTTCCATGTATCTGTGCTCTAACTGGTGTGAATACAGCAGATAAAGAGAAATCTAGAACTTTTTTCTATTCATGCCACACTCACCGTTAGGCTCTCATTACCTGTTGTCTTTGTTCTAGGTGAAATTAGCTTACTTATTATTTCTTTCATAAGACAGTCCATCTTTAATTATACAAGCTTCAATAGGTAATTTCCCAAGTCTAAAATGTTCTCCTTCTTTACCTCCACCTGCAGGAGGTAATTTCTCTTAAAGGCTTAGGTCACATGCCCCTAAATTCAAGAAGAATTTCATAACAAAAAATGTTATCCATCTGCAGAGAAAGAACTGATTGGAATCTAAATGCAAATCAAAACATACTTTTGAAAACTTTACTTTTCTTGTTTGTTTTTTGATCTGTGTTTTACAATATGACTAAGGTGGAAATATATCTTGGATGACTGTGCATATTTAACCAATAGAAAATTGCTTGTTATCTCAGCAAAAGTGGGGAGGGAGGGAGAGAAATTTAGAATTCAGAATTTTAAAAAAATGAATGTTAAAATTGTATTTTTAAAGATTGGGAAAAATAAAATATCAAAATGAAAAGAAAACATTAATGATGACCCCCTATTATTATTATTCCCTCCTCAGAAATCACTTATTAGCTATATAATCAAGGACAAGTCATCAGAATTCTTTGATCTTCAGTTTCTTTATATGGAAAACAAAAAAGTGGGATTGATGATGCAATTAGTATCATGATCTAGTTGTTTTTGCCTCTTCCTCTCCATACCATTTGAGTTTATTTAGTTTTTTCCCAGAAAGGTGACAAAATTATCACAACTTCTTTGACCCATGGGGCCAAGCTGTGACTCCACTGATAAAACTTACTAGTAGCCCAAGGCCTTAATAATATGACATCTTGATCATCTCATATCATAAAACAATCTGTTTTTATGGAATTTTGCAGATGTCAAAGGGGCAGTGTGTGAGAAGGGAATTTGTATTTTGATTTGATCAATCAGAGATTTAGATTTTTCTTCCACTTGTCTTGAATTTGGGTCCTCAGAAACCAGGGAATTGATCCCATAGGCACTGCCCCCCTTGGTGGTGCCAGGCTAATTGAAAATTGTGATTGGTTCCTGGGGAGTGATGGAAGAGAGCTAGTGGGTTTAGTAAGGATTTATAAGAGGAGACTCAGCACAAAGTTGGGGGTGGATTTATTTTCTGAAGCTGAGATTTGGAGACAGACACTAAATTGTTAGGCTCTGGATCATTAGGCTAGGAAATTCTTCACCTCTTTTCTATATTTCTTTTTTTCTTTTTCTTATTAATAAATCTAGCTATTAACAGTATTGTGACTTAAGATTTAATTAAAATTTTTGGCAACCACCCATTTTAGTCATTATAAGAGAAAAGTAGAACCACAATTGGAGGAATAAACTCTATCATTTTCCTTTTTTTGGAAAAGTTGCTTAGTTAAACTATTCTGGGCTGGGGTATGGATATGTTCTTTGTGACTCCAACTTTTTTACTTTTTTTTTTTTTGAAGGGTCATAGCTTTAGAAAGCTCTAAGTTTGAAGGGCTGTATAAGTCCTTGGATGTTGGGATTCACTATAGAAAGAGAAATTGATTCTCTTTCTCTAATTCTTCTTAAATGTTTCCTTTTGTTCAAGGACCTTAAACATAGCATGGTACAGTAAGACTTGAAAAGTGACTAAGTCTTTGGGGAAGGTGGAAGTCCACCAGAAAAGGACACAGGAATGTCTTGATAGTTTGTGAGTTTGGGTGTGTATTAATTGCATTTTTATTGGGAGAATAAAAGTGGCCTTATTCTATTGACTTTATTAAGCTGAACCTTTATGTGAATTGGAAGGACCATTTCCCTTTTGTTATGAAGCTCTCTAGACATCAACATATGAGATCTCTGAGTAGAAACCTCGGTGAAGGTATGATTCAAAGAGATTTGTTTGAGAAGTTTCTAACACATAACTCTGCCCAGGTAAATCTTGAGCTTTATCTTTGGATCACAAGTGGAAAAAAATTACTAGTTGAGGCAATATGGCTTTGCCTTTCCCTTAGTTTTAGGGGTCACTTAACTAACATGGTAGATTTCATTTTGCATATATGTCTACTGATATATAAATTTAAAAAAATCCAGAAGGTATTGGGAAACTTCTGGGGCATGGTATTCAAATTGTCCTTTTTAAAAGACAAAAAAGAAAGATAATTTCTTATATAAAAATGCACATTTATCCTGACTTTGACTTTGACTGAGACTGGATGTTGACTGACCTTTTATTGCATTTATGCCATATAGAAATAGCCTTTAAAAAAGAAAAAGGAGACTCATAATTTGCCCAAGGTTTGGAATCCTTAGAATGGAGCCAAGTTTGGAGTACATGAGTCCAAACTATTCAGATAATTGCTTAGACTAGAGTCAGTACACTGATTCTTACTGGTAATTACTGAAGTAATCCCTGAGGAAACCAGGATCCAGACTGCATGGAGTGGTGTAAAGGATGATGTCAACACCTTGAATTACACCTTGAATATACATGCTTATGGACTGTTATAGAGAAAGTTTTGTTTAAACTTACATTTAATATTGAGATTTCCTAGCTATACAGGTGAAAAAAAGTAGTCCAAAAATCACAACATTCTTAGCCTAATGGCATGCCAGGATGTGGACATGCTTCTTGCCAGTCCTAAATCTGTTTGCTTTTCATACAAATGCGCATAGTAACTGGCAGTAGATTTTTCAATTGCTATACTTTCTTTGGAGGAAAGGTAACATGCTGGGGCAGAACATTATTATTTCTGAACTGCAGAGGTACACTTTTCATGTCAAATTATACATATATTACATGTATTTTTTGGGGAAACAATTAATATTTTGAAAATAAGATAGTGATGATCGTTAAAATTTTAGTCCAAATGTTTTTTGTGTGTGTCCAGTATTATTGTGGGGATACATATGATGGATTTGTTTCTATTGGCTTCAAGGTAGTTCCTAAATAGATGAACTGCCAAAAATAATTCTCAAAATGTGGACATTACTTATTGCACTAAAAAAATTCACATTCAGTAAAATCCATTTGAGACAGACATGGATTTTTATGAGTCATTTGAAACAAGTGTTAAGAAGACAACTTGGGTAGAACTTTATCTTCTTTTTAAATTAAACTGTTTTCCTACCTGAAAATGAATTATTTATTTTTCAGATTTGTCCCTCATAAATGTTAGTGTTTTACACTTAAGACTTTTATTTTGATAATCATTCCTTCCTATTCTCTTTTATTGGCTAGTTTATCATTTAAATCAAAAGTCCTATACTTAAGTGGCCAAAATTATCTGCAAGAGTAATAGGTAGGGGATGTAACACTATACAGGATTTTATATGAAAAAGAACCAGGGGTTTATACTGATTGCAAGTTCTGGTTTTTACTTAGCTTCAAAATCCTCATTCATTTTTTTTTAACCCTTGTACTTTGGTATATTGTCTCATAGGTGGAAGATTGGTAAGGGTGAGCAATGGGGGTCAAGTGACTTGCCCAGGGTCACACAGCTGGGAAGTGGCTGAGGCCGGGTTTGAACCTAGGACCTCCTGTCTCTAGGCCTGACTCTCACTCCACTGAGCTACCCAGCTGCCCCTCCTCATTCATTTTAAAAGAAGTATCCATTCTACAACAAAGGAGGTGATGGCTTCACTACATTGCATATTTGTTAAACCAAATCTGAAATCTCATGCTTAGTTCTCACTGTATTTTAAAAAGGAAAACTAGAATATATCAAGGAGTTTAGAGACCTAAGCAGAAGTTAAGGGGTTGGATCTTGATAGTGACAAAGAACCTTTTCTTCAATGAGATTAAGAAGGAAAAGGTTGGCAGCAATAACTAGAGAAACAGAAACAAGAAGGAAATAAATTCCCTTCTCGTAATCACTTTTTTCTCCTACAGAGCACTTGAAAGATGAAAAGTGTACCACAGGTGAGTGCCTCTTGTGGAGTGATTTCAGAGATACCAGGAACCTGTTTCTAATACCTGACTTTTTTTTTAAATGGAAACAGATGGTTTTGATTTTATAATTAGAGAAAACACTTAAAATGTCATTTATGTATGGCCTTGGTAACTTATTGACCTAAATTTACACTGCAATGTAAACTGCTTTAAAAAGATGACAAATTTTGACAAAAGTTAAGATGTAGGGTGCTATACAGGCAAAAATCTAACATAGATAGGTGAGGTAGGTGATATTGGAAATAAATTTTTTATTTGACAGTCTTGTTAACTGAAGCAGAAATTAGTTATTTGAGTTGGGGTACATGAGTGCATGGAATGAAGAACTGAGGGTAGTTTTTTTTTTCTTGTTTCCAATTTCTATTACAATAATCATTCAGGCAAAGGCTTGAAATATGTTTATCTCAAGGCATACTAAGTTGAAAAAAAACTTTTGGAGATATAGTTCTCAGCTCTTCTCAGAAAGATAGGAGAATATTAAGGGACTAGACTGGTGAGTAGAATTTATCCTCTGTAGAAGCATTAAAAATAATTAATTAATTAAGTTATATTTCCATGATTCCATGATTCATGTCCTTTCCCTTCTCTCCTCCCTCCCCATTCCCAGAGCCAATGAGCAATTCCACTGGGTTTTACATGTATCATTGTTTAGAGTCTACATCCCCAATCATGTCCCCATTGAACCATGTCACCAATCATATGTTTTTCTTCTGTATTTCTACTTCCACAGTTCTTTCTCTGGATGTGGTTAGATCTCTTTCTCATAAGTCCTTCTGGATTGTCCTGGGTCGTAGCATTGCTGCTAGTAGAAAAGTCCATTACATTTGATTTGACCACAGTGCATCATTCTCTCTGTACAATGTTCTCCTGGTTCTGCTCCTTTTGCTTGCAGAAGCTTTTAAATCTCTTTGAAGAGAGACATACTATTGGTCAAAAGTTCCTTTTCTCAGACATGCCAAAGTAGATATATGGTCCAGAAAATTGACTTTGTTAGTATTTTCATTCCAGAAGCTCACTGCAATCCCACTCAATTCCTACATGATATGCCATCACTTAGAAGATGACCCTGTTTCCTATTTTATTAAGGAAATCAGACTTGGAAGATGTGAACACCTTCATCTTCTTAGCTTTCAGCCTCCAAGTATTTCAATCTTGATACTCTGTATCTAAATATTTCTTTAACTAGCAATGTCTATCCTCTCTTTCTTACCTCCAACATCTGAAGAATAGGTGTCCCTTCTCTTTTCTAAAGCTATTCCTATACATATGCCCTCCATTCTTTATCATTCTATTTCCTTATTCATTCTTTCTGAAGGATTTTTTTTCATAGCTTCCTCTGAAATGGATTTGGCCTTCTGCCTACAAAAATGCACTGAATAAAAACACTTTGTTTTAAATACACACAGACTTCCCTTGATTATACTTTTCCTTATAACAAAGTTTTTTTTATTCTCATTCTTAGTGTTGTTTCTAAATAAAAGCATCTACAATCACTGCTTCAATCTTCTCAAGTCCCACTCTTTTTAAACATATACAATTTGACTCTTGCTCTTTTCTTCTATAAAAGTTGAATTCAAATAGACACAAATAATGATTTTATGGGCAAATTCAGTGATCTTTTCCCAAGCCTTAACTTCTTTGACTTTTCTGCAGCATTCAGCAGAAACGCACTTTGAAACTTTATCTTCTCTTTGTTCCATGAGATTAAATTCACAAGGTTCATCTTACTTTTTTTTTACTTCCTCCTCTTTTTCCTTCGCACTTTACTATTCTTCTTCTTCCTATTCTGTAAATCTGGACATTCCCAAAAGATCAGTCCTATACTCCAACGCACTTCGGTCTATTTTGGAAATCTCATCCAATTTCATTTTCAAGTACCACTTTTATGACAGCCCCTAAATATGAGGGATAGCCTTCTGACACTGATCCTTCTGTAGAGCTCAAATCTAAATTTTAAGCTATTTATTATATTTTTCTATTCTGATGTCCTTGTCATCATCTTTTTTTAACATTTCCCCAATATGATTTTATCTTTTTTCTGTGCAACTATTTTTAAAAAAAAATTATCTTTATTTTAATTAAATAACAAATTTCCACATAAGTTTTCTAGCTATATGATTCATGTTGTCTTCCTCCTTTCTTCCCTCCCCCTGTATTATGAAGCAAAACATATTTCCACATTATTCATTTTTGAAAGTGCATAAACCCCAAATCTTATACCCAAGTAAACAAGTGATAGATCATATGTTATCATTTCCATTTATACTCTGACAATTCTTTCTTTGGAAGTGGTTAGCATTCTTTTTCATAAATCATTCAGAATATCCTAGATCATTGTATTGCTGTTAATAGCAAAGTCTATCATATTTGATTGATCCACAATATTTCAGTTACTCTGTATAATGTTCTTCTGGTTCTCCTCATTTCACTATGGGTTAGATAATGTAGATCTTTCCAGTTCTTTCCAAAATCAATTTGTTCATAACTCCTTATAGCATAATACTATTCTATCACCTTTGTATACCACATTTTGTTCATCCATTTCCCAACTGAGGAACATCACTTTAGTTTCCAATTCTTTGCTGCCATGAAAAGTGCAGTTATAAAAATTTTTGTATAAATAGGTCCTTTCCCATTTTTTTTTATCTTTTTGGGATACAGACCTAGTAGTAGTATTGCTGGATCAAAAGGCAAGCATTCTTTTATAACCCTTTGGGTATAATTCCAAATTGCCCTCCAGAATGGTTGAATTAATTCACCAAATATCATCTTATCTATAACTTAACTTTTCTTCTCATCTCTACTGCTCACCTTCCTCCTTGTATTTCTCCACTTCAGTCAAACAAGTTTAATTATTGCTTTCTAAGGAGACTTTATGAGCCAGTCTGTCCAGATAGAATTCTTTCCCTCACCTTTAAGATTTCTTTTTATTTAAGTCCTCACCTTCTGCCTTAGAACCAATAGGCAATGGGAGTCAAGTGACTTGCCCAGGGTCACACAGCTAAGAAGTGTCTGAAGCCAGATTTGAACCCAGCACCTCCCATCTCTGGGCCTGGCTCTCAATCCACTGAGCCATCCACCTGCCCCCACTTTTAAGATTTCTAAGAACTTATATTCCTATTTAATTACCTAGAATATTAAGAGTTTAAGTGGCTTGTCAAGAATCATATAGACAGCATGTATTAGAAACAAAACTTGAACCCAGATCCTACTTATGAGTCTTGCTCTTTATCCATTATAATTCTTTTTATCTCTGTTGTTCTACTTATATATCTTTCTTTCTTTCTTTCTTTCTGTCTCCATATGTGCGTATGTGCTTCTTCATATAAACACATATTATATACACAAATGTATAGATACACATAAATAGAAGGTGGTATTTAGAGAGAGGGCACTGGTAGCTGAGGGGTATGAGGAAATGCTTTATTTAGAAGGTAGTATTTGGCCAGACTTTTGAAGTTAACAAAGGATTTTGAGAAGTGGTTGTGTGGAAGATGTTAGGGAATAATTGATCACAGAAAGAAACAATTCAATAGACATTTACAAAACATTTGCTATATGTAAGACAACTTGCCAGATGAAAGAAACAAATTGTTCCGCTAGAATGCCACTGGAATGAGCAGAAATATTTATAAACTGATAGACAATCAAATAATAGAGAGAGTTGAATGTCTTCAGGAAATGCTCTATTCCTATATAACTGCAGGTCTGTAAATCTGCCTTAAGCATGGGAAAGTGGGGAACAGAAAGAACAATGTAAAGATAAATTGAGGACTTAGAATGAGTAAGAACTGGGAATCAGGGCTGATCAGAATCTGGGACATAGGAACAATAAAAAATGCCGAAGGTTAATCTCAGGACTAGAAAGGAGCTGACTAATGAAAAATAACCATAACAACAACCATAACAGCAATGAAACACTGACAGACAAGGACAAAGAAAGTCAAATAATGAAGGACATCATATTATTAGGGAGATAGAAGGATTGTATGCTGTTGAAATAGTATCTTGGCTCAGAACAAATGAAGGTCAGAGGAGTTTGGCACTAATATTTCCTATCACTCTGGAACTCTGACCTGTTAGAACTGTCACATCTGGCTCATTGAGCAGTTACATTAGTGAGGACCTGGAACATAACCTTCTATTCTGATTGAGAGTAGTTATTGCAACATAACTCTTCTGGGCTGAATGTATGCAGCAAGTGGATGACAAGGGGAATTTATCCAGATTTCTGCAATCACAAATGATATAACTTCTCAAGCAATGACATCAAAAAGTCTCGGAGGTAAGGAAACAAGAGCAAAAGAGCAGTTTATTTCCTTAAACTTGTAGTCTCATCAGCTATATGTGAAGATGTCTAGGCACATGGGAAAAAAAGAGAATATTCTTAATTCATATGAATTGAAAGGGACTCTGTCTAATGGTTTCATACAAGGTATTTGAGGGACGTCGTATAAACATGTATTAAAGTTCACATAGCCCCTGCCATTACAGCCCTTTCTTTCTAAATCAGATAGAAATGAACTTTAAATAGTTCAGGAATTAAACTTGGTTTATTCTTTAATTATAATGAGTACTTAATATAGTTTTGCACTGAACTAAAACAATGAAGTTTTGAACATTCTTCCATTAGTTATTATAGTCTTTAAGCTCTATCTGGATAAATGATCTTGTCCTTTTTACCTACTCCAGTACAGTTCTCAGCATCATATGCTGACTAAAAACATGTTGTTAGCTGAAAGTCTATAAAGAAATAACCTTTTTTTTACACATAGTAGGAGCTATGTGAGGAAGTCAGAATATATATGTGTAGGTCAGTGTCTAGGGAGAGTGTATTTGGCCAAGGATAGTTATCACCACTCTTTTCTTTTCACTCCTTTCTTCTCTGAATATTTAATCAGTCAAATCCGATTATTGTAATTTGCTCATTTATAACATAGGAGCAATATTCTAATGCTTTATGGAATTTATATTAAATCAAAAGTCTAAATAGTTCAGAGCCCCCGTTAGTAAAGTAGTAAAGTTCCTGACATTTAGGTAGAGATTTCTCTATTTCTTTTCTTTCTTTTCTTTTTTTCTTTTTGAAACCCTTCCCTTCTATCTTAGAATCAATGTTTTGCATTGGTTTCAAGGCAGAAGAGTAGTAAGGGCTAGGCAATGGGGGTTAAGTGACTTGCCCAGGGTCACACAGCTTGAAGTATTGTGCTGAGGCTAGATTTGAACCTAGAACTTCTCATCTCAAGGCCTGGCTTTCAATCCACTGAGCCACCCAGCTGCCCCCTTGTCTTTTTTCTTAATTTAAATTTATCTATGATTAACCTCTGGTCTTTTTATGGTTGAGACAAAATTCAGGTTACTGAAAATATTTTTATAAAAATGTAAGTATACTGCCTATTGATAGAGAAATGACAGAAAAGAAAGTTACAGGAAAAATTTGACCTTTTCTTGGAATTTCCCTCAGTCCTTAAAGAAGTGGGTATAACCAGTGGTTTCACTTGATTTTGTTACATTTAGGTGTCATGGTCCTTCTCAGTCTTTCCCCGGTCTCCTTCACTTTAAATTTACCTTTTCTTTTTTCTTCTCTTTTCAGCCATTTTTTCCTTAGCTCCCCCCTCTCCCTCTCATATTTTTGCCATTTCCTTCTCCAAAAAGATGTAAAAACCACTATTATAATGCGGGAAAAACCCCTAGCTTTCTTTCATCTCCAGGTGAGAAGAAATGGAACTTCTAGGGTCTTCAGCAAAATTAGTCTTCCTTTTCCACACAGCTATTCCAAATCTTGCCAGGATGATGGCATGCATGCACGCATGCACACACACACACACACACACATACGATTGATGGAGTAAATCAATCAAACCACCCCATCCTACTTAAAGTAAATGATAGCATGCTTAAAGAGGTGAGAACAAGTCTAAATCAGGCAATCAAATTTTAGATTTTAAATTAAGGGTAAAATATCCTTGGATGAACTAGAATGAGAATGGCCGAAAGGGTGGCCAGATTTATTGAGAAAATTTAGTAATACTCTGTGGGTCAGCTATAAACTAGACCAGTTTAGAAGTTAAAGTAGTCTAGTATCTGGTAAGCACTTAGATTTAAGCAAGGAAAGAACAAGGAGAGAACAGAGCCAGGCTCAAAAGAGTCCATGTTTTGGCTGGATGGCATCTTTTGAGTGACTTGTGAGTTCTGACTCAATAACCCATTAGAAGACTTCTCTGCACATAGTTAGGGTACTAGAAACATCACAGTACCTGTTCACGTTCTGAATTGGAAAGTAGAGCCTTTCTATTGCATGTCATCATGTCTTTCAGGAAGCAGGCTTCCCAGCCTTTTCCCAATAATTTAATAATAGGCAGAGCATGATGTATCTACTCTGATGATTGGACTCCCATTTATCAAATCCCCTATATAAATGCATATGCTATGATTTATGGTATTATAAATAAGTAAGATGTTTTGAACTGGAAAAGGTAAGTATGAAACTAGTGTCCAGGTGTTTTGTACATAGAAGCGATGGACCCAGATTGTATGCCTTGCACAGTATAGGCACATAGAAACCCTTAAGAAGTGGTTGTTGAATTGAATTGGTTGGAACAACCAAGATGGATACCAGCTTTGTAAGAGAGAAACAGAATTGGTTTAGATAAGCATAGATGCTTGTGGAGTCATCTCTTGATCTAAGTTTGAACTTGGATATATATTGGGACTAGAAGTAGGTAAAATGAGAACCAAAGAAGTGGCTTTTTGATTCACAAGACTCATGCCAGTCATTGAAAGAAAAAGGACTCGGGGAGTTTAGACAATAAAATAGTTTTGAGGATGTGAAATTGGAAATTATAAATGTGTGTCAATAAGACCATGAAATGAAAAATGGACCTCACAAAGAAAACTATGGAACCCTCCTTTGAAAGTTCTTTTTCTCTTTTTCTATTTAGATATTAGGAATATTTTCAAGTATTAAATTATTTCAGAGCCTCAAGAAATAGTTGTATGATTGCACTTATTAATTTGGTGGAAATTGTGGGCATATGAGAACTGTCCATTTTGCATGTTGACAAGAAACATGTATGGGATAAATTTCAGTTTTTATCTTCTCTTTGCTTTATTTTATTTAAATGAGATAGCTATTTTACTCTGATTTATATACATATATGGGAATATTGTTTAAAAGAGGAAAAAGAGTGTAAAAAAGTAGTTTAAAATTGATTAAATGAGTTAAGTTTTTGCTTACTTGTCGAGTAGATGCTGAATGAATACAGCTCTCATTTATTGAGAATGTGATGTTAAATGGCACTATTTTCTTTCTTTCTTTCTTTCTTTTTTGTTAGCAGCAGGGCTAAGTACGAAATGAGTGTTTTATTGGTTAATATAGAATGATTTGAAATATTCTGGGCTTCTATTTGGAGAAAAGAAGTATTGCTTTATAATAATGACTGAAAGTGACAGAATCTATTGGATTTGAATGAGGTCAAAGATTCATTTCAGAAGTGGATCTTCACTGACACTTTTCATCAACTTTTATTAAAATTATTTTTTATATTTAGATTTAACATTAAAAACTATAAGAATCATTCAAAGGTATATTCTTGATGTCAATACAGACCATCTAAAAAATGAAAAGTTTAGCAGAAAAAGTTGTTTTTACAACAAAAATTCTAACTCATTCTAATTAATTTTGACTTTGACTTTACTTTATTGAATTCACTGATGCAGTATAAATTAAAATCCTGGGACAAAAATTAGATATATCCCTTTTTGTTCATATGAGCTTCATACTCTATTTTAAGGTTTTAAAGTTTTAATAATATATTTTTATTCCTCATTTTCCCACCGTATATACATGTAATAATACTTAATCTGCTTAATTTATGTGATCTCTCCTAGAATTTAATATGACTTGTTTTGTCCTCAATGACTAACAAGAATAATTAGTCTGCCTTATTTATATCATCATATTTCTTAATGCATTTCTAGACAGTTATTGTCTTTTCTTAAGCTCTGTTTTCCAGACTGAACTTGCCCAGTTTTCTAACCTTTTTTTTTTTTTTTTTTTTTAACCCTTGTACTTTGGTGTATTGTCTCATAGGTGGAAGATTGGTAAGGGTGGGCAATGGGGGTCAAGTGACCTGCCCAGGGTCACACAGCTGGGAAGTGGCTGAGGCCAGGTTTGAACCTAGGACCTCCTGTCTCTAGGCCTGACTCTCACTCCACTGAGCTACCCAGCTGCCCTCTAACCTTTTTTAATGTCTCATAATTCCAAGATTTTTTATATCAGTTTATGTTTTTTTATTAACTCATTTCTATTACCCTTAGTTTTAATGAAATTTTATGGAAAATTGAGTTTTTATTTAAAAATGATTAGAAACCATAGAGAATTTTGTCTTTTTGTAAGACACATAATATACTCATGAATACAATCAAAAGTAGCAATTGTTTTTATACTGCAAATTGTGTTGTATGTTCATGTAGTTTGTCATCCCATCTAATCCTAATACTTCTCTATTAAACCACCTTTTGAATTCCTTGCATTAGCAATTGTGCATCTGATTATATTTCTCATTAGAATAATTTATATTTATTTTGATGTTTGTTATTCTCCTGTTTTTCTAATTTCTCAAGGTCATTTGGTTTTACTTTTTACTATGTAATTTTAGAATCCTTATGTCCTTCATATCCATTATGAATAATTTTTTACATTTCTTTAATAAAAAGTTAATGAGCATTTGCTTTTTCTCCTTTCCATTCCAATTCTTCATTGGAAATTTTAATATAAATGATGAGCTAGTTAATTTCAGAAAACCATGGACAGACCTACATGAAATTATTAAGAATGAAATAAACAGAACTAGGAGAACAGAAATATTATTTGAAGAATGACTTATGTCCACAAACCCAGAAAATACAGAAATGAAGAATAAATAAGATATTTTATGTATACATATATTTTAATCTTAAAATGTATGTGTATAATAAAAAAATCATGAAAGCTAATTTGTTTGTCTTTACAATGTTGTTTATGGTGTATAATTCTTTTCCTGTTTCTGAACATTTCATTCCACATCATTCACTAAAAAAAAAATGAAAAAGAAAAACAAAAAAAACTTTCTAATTTTCTCTGGAACCATCTCTTTCATATGATTCAGTGGTATTTCATTAAACTCACATACTTTATTTTGTTCAGTCATTCCCCAATTCTTTTCCCTCCCATTCTTTGCCATTGTAACAAGAACTACTATAGATTTTTAAATATATGTCCCTTTTCTCTTTTTTTGATATATCTAGGCTATAGGCACAATAATTATATTGCTTGGTCAAGAGATCTAAAATTTTTGAGGGTATAGTTCCATAATGTTCCAGAATAACTATACTAATTCACAGTTCCACTAAAGATGCTTTACTGTTCCTATTTGAAAAAAAAAACTCAATAATAACATTTATCATTTTCCTTTTTTTTTCTTTTTGGCTAACTTTTCCTATGTGGTAGAACTTCAAAGTTATTTTCAATTCGTACTTGTCTAAAAATGATTTAGAACTATTTTTTTCTTCTGTATGGCTATTGATAGCTTAGTTTTTATTCCTTTGAAAACTGACTACTCATATCCTTTGACTATTTGTCATTTGGGGACTGACTCATATTAACGTAAATTTGAAACACACACATACATTAAACACTTACTTTCTATCTTAGGAACAACTCTAAGACAGCAGGATAAGGGATAGGCAAACAGGTTTACGTGATAGGCCCTAGGTCATACAGTTAGGAAGTGTCTGAGAAGATTTAAAATCAGGTCTCTACTCCAAACCTGCCACTCTAGCTACTAAGCCACTTTGCTGTCTGAATCACTGTATACCTTGACAATGATTATAAATTGATTTAAGATTGTCTTCCCTTCATTTTGAGTCATTATAAAATATTATTAAAATTCTATAATATATTTACATGAATATTTCATTTCATAAATAATATCATATTTGAGAGTATTTAACTCTCAAATCTCATAAAACTTTATTTGAATACATTGTTTATCTCTTTCCCTGAAAAGTTGGTATGCTTCACAGTGATTCAATTCATCAAAATTCCTCCTTTAGTTCTTTATTAAAAACTGGTTACATTTTACTTGGAATCCTAGGAGGTGGGTTGGGGAGGGAAGCATATGAGGTGAGCATTGTAGAAACGCAAGGAAAATACAGCTTCATTATAAAACTATAAGTTGCAGAATCGCTACTGACCTACATAGATAGAGGGAATTTTCCTCTCAGGAGTTCCAGTTTTCTATACTAATTTAAGCACAGGTTTGGTCAAAAGAATATGAAAGGCAGAGAGAAGGAGGGAAACTATTTCCATCATGAATGATAAAGTATGTGGATCTATAAGAATAGGAAGTAGAATGTCAATGCGTTTTGTCTAGTGGGGGTAGAATGCATGAATGGGGATAATGTAAAATAAGACTTGAAATTTAGGTCAGATCATAGAATTATAACCCAAGAGTTTCTTAGATGTTCCCTCCTATAATTCTCTCATTTGATAGAAGGAGAAACTGAAGATCAGAGAGGTTAAGTGATTTGAATCTTTGAGTGGTTTAAGGTGATATTTGGTAATGTGACAGAAATGGTATTTGAACTCTGGTTCTGGGTCTCCAGGTCCAATACTCTTTCTTTTGCCAAATTCTGGATATCTTGGGGGGTGCCAGGTTAGTTTATGCCATTTCCTATAGGGAGCGTTTGAAGGTTTCTGATCAAAGGAACTATTTGTCAGAATTGCGCTTTAGATATATTATTATGGATATGGTATGAAAGATGTTGGTTGGCAGAAAACTGGTGTAGCAGACCAGAATACCACAAGTCAGTAAAGGAGGAACTGAAGTATGACCTCAGCCATTTACTTGTTGTTGTTCTATATAACTATTACTTAACCCGTGCTGCCTCAGCTTACTTATTTGAAAAATGGGATAAAATAAAGATAAAACTAGTTAATATTTACAAAGTGTATTGTGAATCATTATATATTTAATATATATTACATTAAATTTATATTACATATATACATTTTATTTATATATATAAATGTATTTGTGTCTGTATATATATGTACAAATATATATATATATATATATAGGCTATTATTATGTGTTGGAAAGGAGAGAAAATGGAGCTCTAGTTTCTCTCCTTTCCAAAACATAATACTCTCTCTCTCTATAATACGTATATATACATATGTTATATGTGTATATATATATATGCCATATGTATAACACACACACATATATATATATATACATATGTATATATACATATGTGTATATAGAGGTCAAGGGGACAAGAAGCAGAGTATTGCCAGGATGGGAAAAGAGAAGGGAAAGATATGAAAAATATACAGATTCAATACAGGACTTAGCAATATATTTGATGCAGAAAACTGAGGGAAAGGAATGAGCCAGGGATGACAGCAATATCTGGCCAACTAGAAGAATTCTGAGTATTCAAGGAATACACACAATATTTAAGTCTCTTCTGTCCTCCACCCCTTACCTCAGGGAAAATGATTTCAGCATGAGAGCGATTTTAGGAATGTGAAGGGATCTGTGAATTAGTGGATACTAAATCATTGGAGGAGCTGGGAAATGAGACCTCTATAAAAGAGTATGGCTACATTTGGGTTATGGTGGTGACCCAAGTCTTAATGTCCCCTTTTCTAGGCTGTAAGATGGTAGGAAATTGTAATAGTGAGAACCTGTTAAATCTGGTGCTATTTTCTTTATCAAATCTAAAGTGTGGATAATCCAAACTTCATTGATTATTGCTACCATGCTCTCCCCACTATCTCTACTTCATAAAGTCACTGCTCCAGTTAAATCTTTACTTACTCAAACAGCATTAGCCCAGATGCTCCTTAGAAGTCTCTCAAAATGTAGGAAGACATTCTTCTGTTGATTACAGCTTTTCCTTTCCTTTTTGAATTCATATCTCCAACTCCATTTAGTGTAAAAGAAACAAAAACAAGTAAAGAAAAAAGTACATTAAAAATCTATTCACAGAGAGGCCAAATTATGGAAGTTACACTCATTTGTATGCTATTAATATTTTACCTACTTTTTACCACTTTTTTATACTTTGAAGTATACACTGTAATTTCTTTGTTTCTTTGTTTCTTTTCTTTGTTTGTTTGTTTGTTTCAGTCTAAGTCTATTATTTCCATGATGCAACGTGTTCCTGATTAGAAAACTGATTGTACCATCTGTCAACTTGCAGTATTAAAGAAAGAATTGTCTAGGGCAGTGATGGGCAAACTTTTTAAAGAGGGGCCAAAGGAAAGGAAATGTTCATCTGTTCGTTTCTAAGGCAACTCTTTCGAACTTTCATTGTATTGTATCCTACTCATTGTATTTGTCAGATTAGGAATAATGTCTCGAGCAGCTGGATAGAACATTTCAGGGGGCCACATCTACAATGCAGGCCATAGTTAGCCCATCACTGGTCTAGGGCACTGAGAGATTAAGGGACTTGCTCAGACTAGTGTAAAGCAGAAACAGGAATTGAACCTATTAAAATTTACCTATATCTATACAAATTTAAGTTAAGTGGCCCCATTGGAAAATAACATACTTGATATTTGTTAAATGAGGACTTTCCTTGAAAATCTCACTTGGGGTTTCTTCAGTGTATCATATTTTCTAGTTAAATATCAATGAGAGAATAAAATTTTGATTCAAAAATGTTGGTGGTACCTCTTTATAGATCAACTCTTTGGGTTTCAATAATTCATCTAAACATCAAGATTTACCTGGTAGAGGACATACATGCCTCTCATAGAGGTTTAATTAGAATCAAAGTCATTGCCGCATACAAGTTATACTAATCCTTTGAGTGAGGTGTTAATTGTTAATCTCACTTTTCCTGTCTAGCAGTCATGTACAACATTCTGTTTATAATAGGCTTCCTGTGGTAAAGAGAAAAAAAAGAAAGAAAAGAATGGGCTACTAACCGTCAATACATGTGTTTCCAGTAATCATTTTAGTGGCCATGAGTCCTTATAATAGTGGCTAATCTCCATAACATCATCATTAGTGGATGAGGGTAGCTAAAATTATAGAGACCCTTTGCTCTAATTACAGTCTCTGAATTGCAAATCCATTCTTTAATCAAGTATAAATGCATTGTAAAGGGAATTGCTAGTTCTTTCTAGGGAGCAATATGCATTTACACAGGCACAGAACAACCACAGCACAATGTAATAGGTTTGAAGAATAATAACTGATAATATATTCTTCACAGAACTTGGATCTTTAAGGTATTGTTACTTGCCCTGTGGGTTGTCACAATAGTTGAATCGTCCCATATTCCCTCAGTTTCTAGCCCTGTTAGAAAGGTACAGCATTAATATATCATTTTTTTCACTTAAGATTTCCTTTTTCTTCAACAAGTAATATATTGGCTATGGTTTTTTCCTTATTAATTATAGGTAGCTGGCTATTATGTATCACTTTAAGCTTTGTAAGGCACTTCACAAATATTTCATTTGATCTTATAAAATATATTCAATTATTATTATCATCTTTGTGAATTATATTAAGTGATGCACTATTTTTTTTTTTACCTGGATCCCAATTGTTCTGAATGAATGAATATATCTGCTCTGAACTAACCAGAATTCCATCAGTTCTGTGTGTTTCCATTCATTTCACTTCTGTAGTATTGGGTACTGATTGAAAGAGGAATGTAGTACAGTGGGAATAAGAGTAGATTTGAAGTCAAAGAACTCACATTGGAATCCCTTTTCTGCCACTTGTTAATGATTTTGAACTTGACCTCTCTAGTTTTCAATTTCTTCACCTGTAAAATGAAGCACTTAGATCTGATCAACTTTTAAGTCTTAATATTTATGATGGTTCTTGTCCAGAGTATAAAGAGGCCATAGCAGGGTGGTAGGAAAAGGATGGATAATTCTTCCCAATTTTGAGCAATATTTAAAAAAAACTCTTTGTGATGGTAAGGCACAACAGAGAAATTATTTGATTTTTTTATTCTAATGATTCATAGCTCATTTATTATACTTATTATGTAGTTTGTGAATGACCCTTAAATACTTATTGACTTAGTTATCAGAATTCCAATTCCAGGGGGCAGCTAGGTAGCTCAGTGGATTGAGAGCCATGCCCAGAGATGGGAGGTTCTAGGTTCAAATCTAGCCTCAGACACTTCCTAGCTGTGTGACCCTGGGCAAGTCATTTAATCCCCATTACCTCGCTGTTACCAATCTGCTGCCTTGGAACCAATACCCAGAATTGAATCTAAGATGGAAGGTAAGGGTTTTTTTTAAAAAAAAAGAATTTCTATTCTAGAAGAGAGCAGTCTCCTCAGTGAGGGGTTCTATGATCTTTTGCCACTTACAAAACCCAAACATATATTACAATGTTCAAAATTATGTCCTAAGGAGGAAATAGAAAAATAGTAGAAAAATTAATTAGGAGAGAGAGATAGAGTAGATTATACTCAAGCTTTGTTTAGGTTTGTGTCTTGCCAAAAAGAAACTATTATAAGTTTTTCATTGCCAAGTTTTATTTTTAGAAATTAGATTTCAGTCTTTCCTTTCCATAAAGGATAAGATATGAACACAGGCTTGTTATATGTCAAGTTCTATCTAGATTTTCAATATACTCCTTCTTCTTTTACCCTCCCCTATGTCCCTCCCTCTGCCTTCTAAAGGATCACTATTTTTCAGTAATCAGCATTCCTGGGAACATTTTTGTATAGCTTCAAACCCATTGCTTACCTATTAAATCATAAATGACTCTTCCCTTGAGCAGTCAAAACCTCTTATCTTCTGACTTTACCCAGTTATGGTGATTCATAATAATTTATTCTAGAGAAAATATAATGTACCAAAATATGTACTAAATATTCAAAGACACAGAATTTTTTTTTATCAAAAACAATTATTGTGTCAGAGCTAAATCACAATTATTGCCTTAGTTGGAATGTATTTCTACCTTACTTCAGGGTATCATATGCTGATATAGAAATTCCTCTGGATTTAGGTACCTTGCTTTTGAAATACACAAATGGAATCTATATCTATATCTGTATATCTATCTATCTATCTATCTATCTATCTATCTATCTATCTATCTATCTATCTATCTATCTATCTATCTATCTATCTGTCTGTCTGTGTCTATCTATCTGTCTGTCTGTCTGTCTGTCTGTCTATCTATCTTTTTAATCTATCTATTTTAAGAAAAAAATCAAAGGACCTCTTTTCACAGTTAAGTCTAGTACATGAGAAAATCTTACAATCTGATATTTATCAAAGTTCATCATTGGCTTTTACCATCAGAATAAAATGGTGTACTGTCAGTTTCCCAGAAAAACAAGGTGGTTCATTTATTAAGAGGACATCTATTCCTTTGCTTTAATATTATTAAGCTTTCCACAACAATTTTCTTATGTTTGAAATATTACTGGAGGCTGCAAAGGTTAGCATTAAATATATTAACTTTTTAATGTTATGCAGTATTTTCAGCCATTACTCTTCCTTTGAAGCCTGCTATTATTTACATAATTATTTCGTCAATCTAGCCCTAGCTTTTTACCTTCCAGAGTGTAATACAATGAATATCCATGATTCATATTTCATTCTACACAAGGAAGAAAAGAGCTAGATAGAAGATATAAATGGTATCCGTTTGTAAGGCTAACCTGAAGCAAATTTCTATATTTGTAAAGAATTTATTTTAAATCTAAATTGAAGATGAAGGGAGGAGAGTTTGAGGTAGAAGATATTAGTCAGCTCCTATCAATCCTTTTATATATTATATATTATAATCCTATTATATATATTATAATAATCCTATTATATATTGTGTTTGTTTTTTTCTTTTTTGGTGGTGGTGGAAGGAGGGGAAAGGCAAGGTTTGAAATAATACTAAAAATATTTAAATGAAGTCAGTACTCATTAAAGCAACTGGTTATGTGTTTAATACTATAATTAATCTTATTCCAAACTAGAATTTCCCAAATGTCTTTATATAAAATGGTCCAGTCTGGGTTTTGACCTGTTCCACTCTGGCTCTTCCTCTATCACTTACCTTTTTAGAGTCTTGGTTAGTAATCATACCCAAGTCATTTGGCTTTTAGTGAGGCAGCACATATCCAGTCGGTGCTTTCCTGAGATCATTAAATCAGTAAGTATGCTTCCTGTTAAGATCTCCTGAGATTTATTTGGGTGCTCGGCACAGTCAAAAGGCTCTAACATAATGCCTTGTGTTATCTCAGCCTTCCAAAGGAATAGCTTTGAATAGACAGAATTACTGAGGATTTTTTGAAGCTTAGTTTCACTGTCTTTCATTTTTCATAGAAGCACCAAATTAACAAAGGGGTCTATTTAAGTTTCAGGCCCTCGTGCCAATAGAAACTATTGGAAACATGATGGAGGGCCCAGTTCCTGAAAGATTTCAAGCCTAGTATTTCAGGCTACAAGTCAATGGATGAAATTTGGCTAAAAAGGCCACAATCTCCTGGATTTTCATTTAGTCTTTGGATGTTTTTCAAACTTTATCTCTGAAGCAGCACTCTTCTATTTCTTCATTTCTTCTCTTCCTCCTCCCTATGCACAAACTTCAACCGATGGAATCAACCATAGAAAACAGTATAAGCATTCATGAGAAGTGTGCTTTCTTTAAGCTGGTATTCCAATCAACCTGTGATTCCTGTCAACACTCACGTTTGCTGATATCTCTGCTCTAATGGATTTTGCTCTGACTGTAACTCCAGCGACTCCTCTTTTGCAAGCTCATTGTGAGAAGGGTAAAAAGTTTCTATTGTCTGCAAGGAGGCGGAAGCTGAATTTTTCCATGCAGTAATTATAGAGAAATGTTAGCATTGGGGCTCTTTTCATGGAAATCCAATTTCTCACAATTAAGAAATATTCTTATTATATTAGAGGCAGTGTTTAGATAGATGAACTGATTATCCTGCCAGTCATTACAATTTCTATTATTCAAGTCTTAAGCTCAAAATAACACCCCTTTCTTAGATAAGAGGTATGTGGTATCCTGGCAGGAGCAAAATCCCAAGATTTATACACATGGCTTTTAGCCCTGGCACTACCACTGAATAGCTGGGTGACCCGGGGCCTCTAAAATGATAGGGGAGATAGCATGTTAAATAGCATTTGTATTCATTAGTATTTATATTGCATGTTAAGGTTTGTAAAGCACTTTACAAATATTGTCTCATTTTATCTTCACAAAATCTCTGGGAAATCTATATTACTGTTATTTCCATTTTATAGAAAAAGAACCAGGGCCATACAGAAATTAAGTGATTTGTCCAGGGTCACACAACGAATAATCAATAAAACAATCATTCAAACAATCAATATTTATTAAGTAACTACTATGTGCCAGACACTGTTGAGGATACAAAAAGAGATAAAAGACTGCAACTTGCTAAAGGCTTAGACGATGGTTACCATTTTTTAGCAATATTTTTTTTTTTAAATTAAGGTATGTGCATTGCTTTGTAGGCAAAACTATTGTATACTTCATAGATTACAGTAAAAGATAAAAACAAATTTTATATACTCTAGTAAACCAAAAAAAGTATTGTAACTCATTTTATTGTACTATTCGCTTTATTGTGATGGTGTAGAACTGAAACTTCAATATCTCCAAGGTATGCCTGAATAGTCAGTGGTACACCTACCTCTCTGGAAATGGTGATTCATTAATGCACCTTTTGACTCGTTATTTCTTCTATAAGAAGTAACTTTCTTCCCTTTCTAATGCTATTATTGCCTTTGCCCCTGTACCCAGGATGCAAATTGGCTAGGCTTTCTTGCTGACTCATTCTTTCCTCACTTTAAAAAGGGGTGAGGGTGAATCCCATTTTGTACCCCCTTCCACACATTTTTCCACTGGTAAAATTAGCCAATCAGCGAAGATTTCTTAGCATTTACTATATTCCATAGGCTAAGATAGCAGTAGGGGTGCAAAGAGAATATGAAACAATTCTTTACTTCAATGAGCTTTTGTTCTATTATTTCATCTAAAATGAACAATTATGGTGGTTTAGAAGAGGGAAGAATATTATATAAGGATGTTATAAAGTTTGAAGTAGAGGGAGTGTCGTGCTTGTTTTCCTCTGATTATTATTGGGGAATTTATGGGTGGGTTATGTGAGTATTTGAATGTTGAGTCTTTTAGAACCATTATTTTACTACTGCTTCTCTCATGGGTCACTACCTTGTTTTAGCCATTATTACAGCATTGTGTCCCCAAAGGACTTTTTTTGAAGGACCATACTAGAGGAAGATTCTACATGTTCCTGCTATTAATGAACCTCGTTAAAAATAGCTTCAAGGGCACCTAGGTGGTACAGTGGATAGAGTGCTAAGGTTACGGTCAGGAAGACTCATCTTCCTGAGTTCAAACCTGGCCTCAGACACTTATTTTTATGTGATCCTGGGTAAGTCACTTAACCTTATTTGCCCAAGTTTTCCCACCTGTAAAAGAAACTAGATGAGGAAATGGCAATTCATTCCAGTATCTTTGCCAAGAAAACCCCAAATGGAGTCAAAAAGGGTCAGATATTACTGAGACAACAGAACAATAACTATACCTCCCCTTTTAGTTATTAAGACATCAAGAACCATAAAAATGGGCAATTTGCATATGTATGTCATCGATGAATTATTTTAAATTTAAATTTTTTTGCTTGTTTGTTACATTAAAATACCCAGTTAAATAACTCCCTCCCCCTCTTCCCTCTTATTCAAGAAGATATCATTTGACAAAAAGATATATGTGTATACAAAACTGTCTTATTTCTTTTTATCAGTTCATTCTGTGGAGGTAAACATATGCAAGTCATTCTTTAAATAGTATTTTTTATTTAGAATTGGAAGATATCTCAACCAATTATTTCACAATGAAGAACCAGAAACATTATAGACTTGACTAGTGAAGTGACTTGTCCAAGGTAATACAGATTAGAAGCAGCAAAGCTGGTATTCAAATCTACATTGGCTGGTTAAAAACAGTGTTATTTGTTGTTTTTTTTCAGTCTATCAGGTCTGCTCAATTTTTTTTCCAGTATTTGGTGATTATGATTACTATTAATGGCACTATAGTACTATTAGGATGGCAAATGTTTAGTAATCAGCTCCCTAGGGGAAAATATACACATGACAGGTTTTTAAGTTTAATTTACATCATTAACATTTTCTCCAACACTTTCTTAAGTTTATAAGTAAACATAACAATAAATGAAGCTCTGAGAATGGTTGCCTATTTCAAAGCTGTAAATGAAAATTTAGGAATGTGAAATTTTAGAACTGAAAATTTAAGGATCAGCTCACTCGGCTGGTTCAAGTCAGTTCTCCTGATTAGGGGGATGATGAAACTAGAGAAGAATAAATAAAATTGCTTATAATGTTACCAAGAAAATTCTCCCTGCAGATTAACGAGATATTCCTGAAACAGAATAAATCACAAAGTGTTCATTTAAAGAAATGAAGCAATAATTTATAGAACAGTTACCTAACCCACATTTGAACAACATTCTAAACCATTTTGAAAAACAGATCTGGAAGGTTTTATTTATTAAAAATATTTTTCTCCATGTTCTGTTGTTATTATTATTTTTATTTTTGCTACATTTATTTAAGTGGAAAATTAGTATAAAGATTTCTATTATTTTTAGGATTAAGCAATTGTCTGCTTTATAAATTATAGTACATGGAATTCGTGTTCGTTTTATGAGCTTAGATAATGTTCCTGTCGTCAAAATGTTAATTTTTTTTGTAAGTTGGTTCTGTGCATTTTAACCAATTAATATTATTAGAAACAAAGGCCTTGTTGTTTTATATAGCACCTTATATTGCCGCATTATTAGCATTCAAATTACAGTGCACACTTTTCATTGAAAAGTAATTGGAATTCATTTTAATGCAATGAAATTAATTTCTGAATAATAGTATATTCAGTATCTTTCTGATGGTGGAAGCTGAATGTGAATCACTGGTTTAACAATAATGATCTATAGTTTAGGATAGGGATATTCTAACGACAAATAATTACAAAGATTTAAAATTTCTTTTAAAATAGCATATCCTTATTTTTTCATATTGAAAAATAAATATCTTTTCATATTATTTTAGTCATATTCTAGAGATTTTTTTCCTCAGGTATAACCAGTGAAGGTAGTATGTGTGATTACACACTAATGTATTCATAATGTACAATAGAAATGTATGTAAGGATGTAAGCATTTATTAAGCACCTAGTATATGCTAAATACTTTGAAATATGTTCTCCTTTGGTCCTCACAACAACTCTGTGAGGTAGGTGCTATTATCCCATTTTGCTGTTGAGAAAGCTGAGGCAGATGGTTCATGTACAGATGCTTAATATTAAGTGTAAGAATTTTTATGTACACTAAACTCTTACTAAGCATAGTTAGATCATCAATAACGAGACTTACCCATAGAAAATTTTGTTTTGAAATTTGTTCTCCTTTATCCTTTTCTTTCCTACATATTCAAAATTTAATACTGTACTATCCTTGATCCTTGATGTCTTAAACAATTAAGATTGTTCAGCTTCATTGTGAATTTGCTGACATTAGCTCTATTTACTTTTCATGCATAGAAATCCTATGAGAGCCAAATATTTCAATACTTTATTATCTCCAGGGAAAGAAGATAGAGGGCAATCTTTGAATATAGTTTAAAGGAGAGCTACATCTTCCCACAATGAAAGAGTTGAATACAGGGACAATCTGAAGATTGAATGGAAATCTAGCTCTCTGAGCTGTCTTCATAAAATGCCTTCATCTTTTTTTTGTTGTTTTTGTTTGAAGATAATTCCCAGAATATTGATGTACTCATATTCAAAGAGAAATTCTAAATTCCACCCTAAGCAGACATAAATTATTTTTGGATTATGTGAGATTTCTGATATCCCATCAGTTAGACATAATCCATACAACTACTGATTTTTAGAATTGGAAGGGATCAAAGAAGTAGATGACATATTTACAACAAATGGTCATAGATTCAGAGTTGGAAGAGATCTCAGCAGGAAACTAATCCAACCACCTCACATTTCAGATGAGAAAACTGAGGTTCTAAGAGGATTGCCTAAGGTAGCATAACTCCAATATTAGTTATGACCAGAACCCAGATCTCTATATCATACCCCATCCAGTAACCACACTACCATTCCTGTATTATTCAGGATATTCTTTTAGGGATAAATGAATATACCTAATTCACATATTATTTGCATTATATTTGGGTGAGCCATTATATGATTATAGAAAGAACCAGAGTAATCATTTGATTATAGCAGAGGCTTTAGCCTAAGACTCAGCTATACTAATACAACTGACATTGACATGCAGCTGGAATGATAATTGGATGAAAAGTATTTCTACTAACCCCTTTACTAATGACATGTTGGCAAGAGATTATAACATTATTACAGTTAACTTTTCCACACGTGATCAATTCCGAAGCTTTCAACTGCCATTAACCATAAAAGCAACACAACTTTAGAATGGCTAATGTTAAGTTCTTTGACTTGATTTCAAATGTTTCTTATATATTCATAAGAAAAATGAGTGACACAGTTTGAATCTAGTAGGTTTTTTGAGTCATGAAAACTTTGCATTATATCATATACTCTGTAATATAATATGAACAATCCATTCCTTAAATGATGCTTTTAATTATTGTTGTTGTTTGTTCTTCATTTTTGAAGAAGACCAACATTATGGGGTTATGAATTGATTTGTGCACAAAGTCTTCAATCTTGCTCTCTCTTCCAGTCATTGAATTCCAGTGACAAGACAAAAGGCAAGACAACTGGTGAAGGTCCAGAATGCAGTGGCACCTTGGCATCTACTACATATGACTAAGCTCTAAGGGTCTCTTAGTGCCTGTTTTAGGTGCTTTCATTGCATTTGGACCAAATTGCTCCAATCCACTCATTCCACTGGGAGAAGTCTTCATGTGCTTCCGGTAGACATGTCCCTAACTCTCTGATGGGTCTGAGGACTTTCAGTTATTCTCTTCCCTGTTTAGCCTGTTTGCCCAGATTGTTGGGAGAGTTGTGACCCCTGCACATGCTACAACTTCTTGGAGACACAGGTGAGAGTTGATGCCAGATGGACATCAAAGGTGGATGAGCAGCCCTGAAAAGGGCTAAGCAAACCCTTACACCAGAAGTGGTAGTCCTCCTTGAACACCTATTCATATACTCTGCTTATAGTACACCACTTTTGAAGGCCCACAGTCTTCACTAAACAAAACTTTCTTTTTATGGGATAAAAGATGATTACTCTCACAAAAAAGTCTCAATACATTCATTTATTCAATAAGCATTTAAGAACCTGCTATGTGTTAGGCACTGTTCTAGATACTGAAACTGTTCACCAAAACCTCAACTTTTGAGCCAAAAAAAGAGAATAGAAAGAATAAAAGAACATCAGGTTCACCATGCAATTGAGACTGTTAAGTAATGAAAATTATGAATTCTCATTCTTTGTTAATCTTTTAGTCTTTCCCTAACTTTCTATTTTCTCTTTACTGGTTTTATTTAGTTATTTTCATTTATATACTTAAGGAATAAGAGAAAATGTATGCACAAAAACAATATGAAACAGTACAATATTAGAGGATGACACAGATCTGTTAAGTGTGGATTGAGGGGAAGAGTCAATAAAAAGTTCCAGAGGTTTGGAAACTTGGAGGGGAGGGAATACAGAAAGAAGTACTATGATCCCTGGCTTCAAAAATTCAAACACCTTTATTTTCCAGTTTTTTGCCACCACAAAAAGCGCGGCTATAAATATTTTCGTACAAGTCTGTTTATCTATGATCTCTTTGGGGTACAAACCCAACAATGGTATGGCTGGATCAAAGGGCAGGCATTCTTTTATAGTCCTTTGAGCATAGTTCCAAATTGCCAGCCAGAATGGTTGGATCAGTTCACAACTCTACCAGCAATGCATTAATGCCCCAGTTTTGCCACATCTCCTCTAGCATTCATTACTCTCCCCTTCTTTCATTTTAGCCAATCTGCTAGGTGTGAGGTGATACCTCAGAGTTGTTTTGATTTGCATTTCTCTAATTATTAGATTTAGAGCACTTTCTCATGTGCTTAATGATAGTTTTGATTTCTTTATCTTAAAATTGCCTATTCATGTCCCTTGCCCATTTATCAATTTTTTATACAATTGGTTTAACTCCTTGTATATTTAAGTAATTAGACCACTGTCAGAGTTTTTAAAAGATTTTTTCGCAATTTATTGTTTCCCTTCTGATTTTGGCTACATTGTTTTTGTTTGTACAAAAGCTTTTTAGTTGGGGAATGGCTGAACAAATTGTGGTATATGCTAGTGATGGAATGCTATTGTGCTCAAAGGAATAATAAACTGGAGGAATTCCATGTGAACTGGAAAGACCTCCAGTAATTGATGCAGAGCGAAAGGAGCAGAGCCAGAAGGACATTGTACTCAGAGACCAATACACTGTGGTAAAATGGAATGTAATGGACTTCTGTACTAGCAGCAATGCAATGACCCAGGACAAATCTGAGGGACTTATGGTAAAGAACGCTACCCATATTCAGAGGAAGAACTACAGGAGTGGAAACAGAAGAAAAACAACTGCTTGAACACATGGGTTGAGGTGGACATGATTGGGGATGTAGACTCGAAACTACCACCCCAGTGCAATTATCAACAATTTGAAAATAGGTCTTGATCAATGACACATGTTAAAACCAGTGGAAATGTGCATCAGCTATGGGTTGGGGTAGGGCGAGCTGGGGGGGGTGTGAAGGGGAAAGTAAGAGTAAGAGCATGAATTATGTAACCACGTTAACTTTTCTAAAAAATAAATATTAATAAATGTTTAAAAGAAAAAAATTCAAACACCTTCAGGGCAGATGATGCCTACAGGACTGATTTTAAGTTAGAATTGTAAAATTAACTGACTAAAAAAAAGTTCATTAAATTTTGACTAAAGAATATAGAATGTTTTTGGAAAGAACCAGTTTATTTTTCTAAGTTCTTATGATTCTTTTTTTTCATGACAAAGTTTTTAAAACATTTGGTAATAGCTTCTTTATAAGTAGGATAGCTATCTGTAAACAACTTACTATATTCTTGATACCAAGGATAAGCATTACATACATTTAATTTATTATTGAAAATGGACATTGAAACTGTCTACTATGCTACTTGTACTCAGTCCAACATTTTTTTATGTAATTATATGCTCTCTCCAAATGTTTTCAGTTATTTCTTATATATTAGTCTCACTTCTCTAAGAAGATTAAAATTCTTGAGGACAGAAAGCACATCTTAAAGTCATCTAAGCCAGATATTAGTTAAAGCTTGAATTCTTTGTATAATATCTCCAATAAGTAGTCATCTAACTTATAAATATTTCCGACAAGGAAGGGAATCTCCCAAACTAGGCCACTTCCTTTTCATATAGGTCTAACAAGTTCTGCCTTATACTGAGCTGGCAAAAGTTATAGATTTGGAGTGGGAAATTTGGGTTCAAATCTTGGCTCTGGTACTTACTACCTGTCTGACCCTGAATAATTGACTTAACCACTTTGAGCCCTCAGAGTTTTCATCTATCAAATGAAAGAATTAGACTAGATGACTTCTAATCTGATTCTAAGACCCCATGGAATCTGCTTCTCTATAATTTATACTAATTGGTCTCAGTTCTGCCATCTGGATCCAAGGAAAATGTCTTTGAATTGTTGAATGTCAAAACCATATCCCTCTAATTTTTCTTTTCTCCAGGCTAAATGTCCCCATTTCCTTGAATTGCTCTTATAAATCTTATGTATGCCTTCCAACACCTAACTCACTTAACCAGAGCATAAATAATCAGAATGTGTCATCCCCCTACCATTCAATATAAATAGGCATTCAACGTAGATATAATTGTTCTGCACATTCAGAATGCTGGGGTTTCCCCTACTGACCTAGAGAAGAAGAAAATGCTACACTCACATTGTGCTGTATTCTTTTCACAGTAATTCAAAATCTATGAAGTTATTTGCTCTTCTAAACCATTCCTGTGAAGGAATCTGGGCAGTTATGATTGCCTCTACTTTAAAATGAATAACTGAGGCTTAGGGACTTTCAGTGACTTCCCAAGATCCACCTCCCTGGGACTAGAAACTGACTTCCAGCCAATTTCAATTCAGTTAATACAGTGGTTTGAGACCTGACCTGCATTTTGGGATTCGTAGCAGAAAAGGATAAGCATTTCATCCCAGCTTGGAAAGATAATGGAACTCTTTTGCTTTTTCCTCTAGGCACAACTAAAGGCATTTCTCTAGCTGAGAGATTGGAATATAATAATAATAATATCAATAATAATAATATTAATAAATAATTTATATAACATGTACTATGTGCCAGGCACTGTGCTAAATGCTTTGCAAATGTTATCATGTTTGATTCACACTATAATTGTGAGAGGTAGGTGCTACTATTATCATCATCTTATAAATGATACTGGGACAGAGAGAAAAAGTTAAGTTACTTGCCCAGGGTCACAGCAAAATAATAATAAAATAAGACTAGTCTTTCTCAGGGAATTGAGAGAATGTTTACTCTTCCCAGCTATCAATCCCATAATTCTAAATCGGATCTCAAGCCTCTGTCTTTCTCTACTCCTCCATACTACTTTCTTCTACTCCTCTTTAAGCTCTTGCACAAGAATGAATGAGACTAGAAATACTAGTGTATGAGTTCAGGTCCTGAGCTGAGACTAATATCTGGAACCTTATTTGAACGGTTTGTCAAAGCTTTTGACTCGGTGCCTTCCCTTTCCTGAGCTGCCTGATGATTTTGCTCAAAGGGAACCATTCCGTGGGGGTGTTGTCCATGCCAGATTGGTCTATTTGTTACTGTTGTTTCCTAGTAGCTGGTGACTATGCCAAATTGGTTGAACCTGTGCTTGAGCATGTCTTGGTCTGTGATCAATGTGGCCGAGTGCAAGTTCCAATTTGTGCTGTTTGGCACCTGTGCAGACAGCAGTGGCTGGCTGACTTGCGCTATAACTTATGGTTCCAATTCAATTTGGCTCCTCTGCATAGACACAGACAAAAGCATACTTTTCTTTAGAGTTTATGCTCAGACTCGAATAGGAGGTAGTGTTTAAGAAAATTAAAAGATACATGAGATAGTTTACACGGAAAAGAATCAGATACAATGATATAATTTACCTATTTATTCACAGATTAACTACAAATAATGCTTTTTTTTGTCTTTTTTATTTTTCTTTTAAAGCCACCATCACAAAACTTCTACAGCTGTTATTTACATATTAAAAATAAATAATAGAACCTTTTATTTATCCTATTATGCAGACTTTGAAAACCTGTTTTGTTCTTGATAGCTGTTTGGAAGGTTATTATGGGCTGAAAGCCAAGATTAAACCTGGCTTTCTGGAAAAGCAAATAGGAAAAAGAAGGCTGTAAAGGTCCCTACCAGCACTCACATACTATAATTCTCTATGATTCTATGATAAGCCTTTCAGAATGCAATGACTTCCTAATGTTTCGAGCTTGAGCATCTTCCCAGACTCAAGTTTGTAGCTCCAAAATACACACACACACACACACACACACACACACACACACACTCACCCAAAAACACAATTCTGAGGTTGGTTCATAATGCTGTTAAAATGAACTAAACAGTTCCACCATATCATTCTCTCATTTGCATTCATCATGGATCAGATAAAAAAAAATCTCAGCAGTTTCAGCTACTGCTTTCCTCTTTTTGATATAAAGCTATCGAGATCCCATAAATAATTATTGGGATACATTTCAGCTGTAGCTTCACCACATGTGCAAACGATTACATTTAAATTGGATAATATTCCATTGTTAACGTTTTTGCCTTTTATATGTAAAGACATTCAGGAAAAAGGATTGGATCATAACATAAATAACACGTCTCTTGGTCTTGGCTTTGTCTTGTGAAGTTCCTGCCAAAGTCTATTGGAGTCTTCATGTTTGTTAAATAGGTAAAAAAAAAAGAAAGAAAACGCTTTTTGCTTGTCACAAATGGTGTCTCATGCATTTATCTAGATCCTTTTCCTTCTGTTTCACTATATCCTTTTCCTTCTGTTTCACTATATCCTGTTCTAAAAATATAAGCATATGAAAAATGACAGGATTAGTTTTGGCCCTTTCCATCGGCTGTTTATGCCATTTATTTCCTTTAAAAAATTACCCAACTAACATCTCTTGAGATCATTGTTAAAATCAGAATCCAATAATTTTTAAAAATAATTTAATTAATTAATTTATATATATAAAATAATTTAAATAATTTTTTTAAATAATCAAGCGACTTAACAAATAGTCCAAAAGAATACTGAGTCTTCAGAAATGTGAATCATGTTGCTATGACTGAGGGATAGTGTCTATCTATTTGTTCACTCTTTTATTCAGTAATAATAACTGATATTTGTATAGTGCTACATATGCCTGATCTTATTGGAACTTCATAAGAATCCACTGAAGTAAGCAATGGAGATTTTATTAGTCCTGTTTTTACAGATGAGGAAACCAATGATAATGACTTACCCATCAAAATGATGGTAGGTATCAGAGACAGGAGTAGAAGTCATATTGTCCTGCTGCAAAATCTAATATTCTTTCTATTATTTCATGTTACCTTTCTAGTCAAGAAATATTTTTTGAGCATTGGCTATATGCTACGTGGGCTTTAAGCTAAACCTAGTGCAGGATATTTTGTGTGCTCTGTTGACTTGTCTCTGGATTAGTGGAGAAAATGTTGCACATAACATGACACGCTAGTAGAGTTGATATGAGAGCTTTGAAGAGGAAAAAAGTTATATTTATTAATATATACACATATATTATGTAAATTGTATGTTACAATATCAAATATGTGTGCGGACAGATATATGAAGCATCAATCTTGAAGCCATTTATAGACAATATTTGGAAAGTCAACGGTAAACTGAGGTAAAGAATGGTTCCCCAAAGTTTGCACAGTTCAAATTCCATTTTAGATTGGCTTTGAGCCCTCAAATTTTCTTTTTAATTATTGAAAAATAGTAGCTGTGAAGCATGCATATTTCTAGTTGGGAAAGAACAGTGCTTTCATTTTTACAATGGTTTTTTTTTTATCAACTTTGTGGCTTCATTGTTTACTTTTCTTAGTAAGTTCAAGAGCTGTGACTGTTTTCCATAGTATTTGTGTACAGATGTCTGCTGCAGACTGAACTTGTCTGGTTGCTTAGAATTGACTTATTATGCTACTGTTGACAGTTTTTCTACTTCTGCTTTTACTTTCCTTTCCTTCCTTCCTCTACTATATGTACACATGCATATATAAACTTCCTTTGCCTCCCTCCTCCCAACTACACTCTTCGTCCCCCATGTTTCGCCTCTCCTCTAGTTTAATGTGGCAAAAAAATGCTATATCTGGAGTCCAAAGAGCTAAGTTTGTAACTCTCCTGTTTAGTATATGTGTATGTCCTTGATCGAGTCACTTAATTTTAATAGACATTAATTTCCTTTCTGAAAATGAGAGTATAGTCAAGCTCCTCATTATAAAGACAAGGAAACTGAGCCTCAGATAAGTCAAAGAACTTGTCCAATATGACACACATAGTACTGGTGTTCTAAAACATCTAGTTCCACATACCCAGCGTTTCTGCTATACCACAGTGATGCTAATAAAATGAGGCTCAGGAATTTTAAGTGACTTGATCAAAGTCAAGTCAGTATTTGAACCCAGGTCTCCTGTGTTCTTTTCACCATCCACAGTTTATTTTAGATTAAATGTATGCCATCTCAAAATGACTATCTTTTAATTTTTTTCCAGATTACGTCGACAATTTTTTACAATCATTTTCTGACGTCTTGCAATTCATGTTCTCTCCCTTCCTTCCTCCCATTTCTCTCGCCTCCTTATTATGGCATGTAATATGATATAGATTGTACATGTTATCATACAATACACATTTCCATCTTTGTCATATTGTGGAAAAAGACAGATCATGCATACACTAGAGAAAAGTTCATAAAGGAAATAAAGTGAAGAATGATAAGCTTCAGTTTGCATTCCAACTCCATTAGTTTCTTCTAGTTTCTTTTTCATCATAAGACTTGGAGTTGTCCTGGGTCCTCGAATTGCTGATAAAGTCATTCATAGTTGATTATTGTATATCATTACTGATGGCTATCTTTTTTGCCATCTCTCTTGCTGAACCACCCTCAGAACCACCTCTAAAGACCATGTCCTTAAATGCCCATTGACTAACTGGTGGAATTAATGCAGTTAGCTTTGAAAATCCAGGTCTAGTTGGGGTCCTTGTTTTTCTGTTTGATGAGTGAAAACTCAGATAACTCACTTTATCTAGCTGGTCTCAGGCATGCATTAAATTCTATCTTGGGCATCTTTTAGCTATTAGAATATTTCCACTACCAATTGCTCCCCCCTTTCTCCTACCTCCTTTAACTTTCTCTCTCTTGTTCTAGGGATCATAATACTATTGCTTCTGGAAAGATCATGTGAATCGTCATGTATGACTCTACTCACATCTCTGCGAATTTCCAAACCAAAATATCCCTCCCTGGCTACCATTCCTCTAAGTGTTTTCTGTCCCTTTATAAGAAATTTTTTTTTGTATCCCCAGAACTTAGCACTTAGCATATATCTGGCACAGAGTAACACTTAAAACATTCATTCATTCATTCATTCATAATGCCTTAAGTATATATGCAGATTCCTCATGCCATGAGCTACTTTCTCCAGAAATAAGTTGCTACATTTACTAATATTAATTATTATCTAGTATTTATATTCTATTTTATTATTTACAAAGCACTTTACATGTATTATATCATTTGATATTCATAATTTTCATTCATCTCTCCTGAGATGAATATTGTAATTATTATTCCCATTTTACATATGAGGATGTTGAGGCTAGGAGAGGTTAAGTAATTTATCCTGTCACATAGCTAATAAATATCTGAGGCATAATTTTAATTGGTTCTTCCTAGAGCACACCAGTGATATAGTCAATGTATCATCTAGCTGCCTAATTCAAAAGTAACAGACCCTTAAAGATCCCTAGGTTATTAAGTAGGTCTTGAGTATTTTGGGGCTTCTTTTTGTTGTTTGTCCACTTTAGAAGAAGACTAAATAAATCATGGGGTGATGTCTTGACTTGTGTATGAATTGGATTTAAATGGGGAAGACTTGAACAAAGTCCTTAGCTTTACTCTCCCAGATTTGTTGAAGTCTGGTGGCGAAACAAAGGTCAGGATTACTGGCAATGGTTCAGAATGCATTGGATGACCTTGGTCTCTTCAATGGCTGACCAACTTGCAAGAGCTCCCCAACGCTCGCTTCATCTGCCTTGATGACCATTGGAACAAATTGCTCACATTCATCCTTTCTGCTTGGGGAAGTCTTCTGCTTGGGGCATACATTTTCTTAACTCACTGACAGGTCTAAAGCCTGGCACTTACTCTCAACCTGGTTTAGCCTGTCTGGTGAGATGATTTTACTGAGGTGTGACCCTTATACATGCTACAGCTTTTTGGAGTCCCTGGTGAGATTTGGGTGAAAGGTAGACATCTAAGATGAATGAGAAATCCTTAAAAAGAATTCACACCATAGGGGCTAGTTCTCCCTGAGTATACCATATACCCCACTTATTTGGCATACTGATCTTGGCAGAGTTCAAGAAGTTTTCAGAAGTTTCTTACTGTGATCTTAAAAATATAGCTAGAACATTTAGGGAGCGCTGGGGGAGAACATGAACAATTGTTTGCAGACATAACCTGAAATCAAATTTTGAAGTAGTTGATATTTATTTTTATGCCCTGCCATTTATAGTTACAGCATTTCAGAGACTATCTAATCTCACCTCTACCTTCACAAAAATCTCCTGTAGGAAAGCAATGACCACAACTACAATCACAACCACATCGACAAGGGGCCATTTGCTGAGAGACCTTTATTGAAGAATCACTTGCTACATTCTGAGTTGACCCATTCTTCTTTTGAATAGCTCTGTGAGGACGTTTTCCTTACCATGTAGTAAAAATATAACCTATCTTCCTCTTCCTGTTTCTAGTTGTTCCCTTTCAGACAAAACAGAACAATTCTAATCCTGTTTTAAATCCTATCTCTGATACTTACTAGCTGTGGGATTTCTGGGCAATTCACTCATCTTTTCTCAAACTCATCCTTTTCCTCATCCATTATGTTAGGGATAATAATAGTACCTACTGGAAAGTAGTAAATAGGATCTATTTTTTGTGAGAACCAGATGATATATATATATATATATATATTTGTAAACATTAATATGCTATTCAATAATAGCTATTTTATTATTGATGTTGCATCCTTGTCCTCACATATTTCCCCTCCCTCACCCAGAAACCTAGTTTTTAGTCCTTTCCATATCTCTTGATCTTGTCTTGTCATAATTAGAATTCTGGGAAAAGGGTAATAGGATAGTCATGGCTAGGAAAGGTCAGAATTATGAATCTAGGCAAATCTGTAGGGTTGAGAAGGGACATGAAATCTAAATAGAGACACAAGTCTAAGGTACTGTGATTCCAACCAAGAGGGCACAAATCTACAAAGTGAATCATAGCAGGCAGTTAGATGGCTCAGTTGATTGGGACCCAGGCCTAAAGATAGGCGGTCTTGGGTTTAAATCTGGCCTCAGACACTTCCTAGGTAAGCCCAGCAAGCCATTTTTTAACCCCTACTGCCTAGTCCTTACTACTGTTTTGCTTTGGAACCAATACAGGATATTGATTCTATGATAAGAAGTGAGAATTTTTTTTTAAAAAGTAAAGAAATTAAATCATAGTCCAAAGGGAAATAATTATTATATCAGCTTAAGTCAAAGGAGAATATAAGATTTATAGTGTCAATATAAGCAAGTCCTAGGCAGACAATTGGCAGAGGCCCAAATGAACAGTCACTAATAAAGTATAATAGATATCTATAGCTTTCTTAGCATGAGGAAATTGGATTCAATGTCTTATAAGGATCCTTCCAGATCTAAAGTTGTAACACTATGTAAAACTGATAGCAGGTGTCAGGGATCCAGACATTAGGAGAACTGAAAGTCAAAGCCAGGAAATCCCATTACATTTTCCCCTCTGGGAATTTTATAATAAAAATCAATTGGTAAACTATATTTGCTTTATAGCAATTTACTTCAAAGAAAACTTTGCTGGAGCATTGGCATTCCATAAGAAAGATATGACAGACTGAGTCAGAACTATGATTTCTCTGACTTAATAGCCTATTGGCTTAGAAACATATATCCTAATTTTTCTCTTGACTTCTCAGGCTTGCATCTTCAACTAACTGTCTGAAATCTAGAACTGGATGTTCCATAAGCATCTTAAATTCAACTACATCCAAAGTTGAACTGATTATCTTTTCTTCCAAACCCTTGCTTTTTCCTAATTCCCCATTGCTGTCATCCTTCCACCTGCTTGAGCACATCTTTGTTGTCCTATTTGACTCCCCAGGCTCTCTAGACCCTCATCCCCATCCAATATATTGACAAATTCTGTCAATTCTACTTTCCCAATATCTATATACTTCCTTTTCTCCTATGGCATTTCCTCTAACCTGGATCAAGCCCTCCTTATATTTCCCCTAGATTATTCAGTAGCCTTCTGATTGGCCTCCGTGCCTCAATGTTCTCCCTAATCAAGGTCATCTTCCACTCCATGATTAAAGTAATATTCCTAAAGCACAGATCTGACCATGTCACCTGCCCTCAGGCCCCATTCAATAAATTCCAATGGCTCCCTGTTATCACCAGGATGAAATATAAAATCCCCTGTTTAGTGTTCAAAGTCCTTCATCACTTGACCTCTCATCCCTTTCTAGTCTTTTATACTGTAATCTCCTCCAGGTATTCTATGATCCTGTTACACTGACCTCCTTGGTGTTCTTCAAAGAAAGACACTCCATGTCCTGACTAGGCATTTTCACTCTGTGCTCATCATTTTCCCATTTCTTTACCTCTTCAAATACAGCTGAGTTCTTTTCCTTTCTTAGGTTTTTAAAAACACTAGTTGATTTATAATTGTTTTATAATAGTTTTCTTCATGAAATTATTTGCATTAATAGCTAACATTTATATCATACTTTAATATTTTTAAAGCTCCATCCAAATATTTTATCATTTAATCCCCATAAGAAACTTGAGGTAGACTGAATATTTTTTTCTTTCTCAGAACTTATAATTTATCATTCACAAATTATTTAAATTTTGAAAAAAATCATTTTATACTTTGAAATTATGTGAATAACTTTGTCTTTAAATATACTATACATAGCAGTCATTCATACGGCCATTAAGTTGACTTGCTTTACAAGTATAAACACTTCAAAGAGCTGCTTGCCAAAAGCTGATTGTTTCTTTTGATTATTCGATGGGGAACCTGCTAAGAGCTAGGCATATGGAAATTGGATTTTGCCTCCATAGAAACTATATAAGTATCCTCATTCTGACATAAACTTTTGCCTGTATTCAAGAACTTATTGTTCATTTGCGTCTGACTCATGACCCTTTTTGGCATTTTTCTTATCAAAGCTATTGGAGTTCTTGGCCATTTCCTTCTCCAGCTCATTTCATAGATGAGGAAACTGAAGCAAACTGGGTCACCCAACAAGTATCTGAGGTCAGATTTGAACGCAAGAAGATGAGTCTTCTTGAATCCAGGTCCAGTGTTCTAACCATTGTACCACTTACCTACATAGAATCTTGAAAGCTGTGTCTATTCTGCCTTCCAGTTCCTGTATGTTGTCATACTTGTTAATTAAGAATGCCTATGTTATTAGCACTTACCCCTTTTAGGTCATTAATTATGTCCTATCATTTAAATTTTCCATTATCTTGAACCAGAGAGCATCAGAAAGGTCTCACAACAGATTAATGCATCACCTGGTTACTTATCACTCCCTTTACCCATCTTATTTCCCAAATGCTTTTCCTATCATATGTTTATATTCTTTTCTGCTTTCCATGTCCTACACTCTTCCTTACTTTATTCTTCTTTGGGGGTTAATGCTCTGGATTTTCGTGGAACCTGGCTTCTCATTTTCTAGGCTATTGCTAAAGGTGAGAGTCAGAGCCAAATATAAGAAAACTGTTTTCAGTCCCAGCTTAATCAGTTTTCCTTCTTCAACAAAACCCCAGGTCTGGTGATATTCCCATTGGGCTAAGAAGGGATTCATTAAGATGCATTTTAATCTAGGTTGTGTCATCAGCAGGAATAGTACTGGGTAGAAGTAGAAAGAGGGTAAAGTTTCCTGTGAGAGGCAGAGGAGAGAAAGGTGGCCTGAGGGTCAAGAAAAACATGGATTCAAGTCCTACCTCTGACCTAGACTAGCTATATGACCTTGGGAAAGTCTCTTAATCACTTAGGACTCCAGAGAAATCTCTAAGACCAACTTGCAGGGAAAGTGCCAATCTTCATTGGCAATTTTCTCTTTTAGCAGTTTTCTCTATCAGTTAATCACAGGCCTTCCCTATCTCTATCTCTCTTACCAATAATATCAAAGGGCAAATTTGTGATTCTGAATAGTTTCAAAGATGTATTATTTTAATTCATGGCAAAATTCATGACACTTAGATAAGCTATTCATTGCATTTATTAATCACAGTTTGTTGGCCAAGTAATGTTTAATTAAATAAACATTTACTAAGCCCCTATTTGCTGAGAATTGTACAGCAGCAAAAATGAAACTATACCTGCTCTCAGGGTATTTTAAGTTCTACCAGGAAAAGATAATTATATACACAGGTAAGTAAATATAAGATGTATATATGTACATATATATGTATATGCATATATATATATACATATATATATAAAGTAAATATGAAGTAATTTGAGGGAGTGGTGGTGAAGACAGGTAATCTAGGAGCAATCAAGATAAGCCTTGGAAGAAGTTATACTTGAACTGAGTCTTAAAAAAATTATGTATTTGAAAAGGCAGAGGGTTAGGATGGAGTGCTGTCCACCAGATCCCAAACCTCTTCCCCACTTGGTGCAGCTCTGCAGGTCAGTTGTCCACTTGCTGAAAGCCTTCACCTCTCAGGATCCCAGGGAATCTGGATGTAGTTTTCCCCTAACTCTGAGATCTCCCAGGGTTAGCAACAGTTATGTCCAACCACTAATGGAGTCTCTCTCTTAGAGCACAAGCCCCACTTCCTGCTCCTTCATTCCATCTTGGAATTCCCCAGCCCTTCCTGCTAGGTCCAACACTATTTCTAAATTAATTGCTAAATAAACCCTCACAACAATTCCAAGTATGAGGATTCACTGGTCCACACCTGCAAAGGTAATGAGATCTATTGTCAAAAGTAGCAGGTAGATCAGATTGTCAAAAATGTAGACTATATGAGGGGAGTAAAATAGTGTGAGCCAGATTATGAATGACTTTAAATGCCAAACAGAGGAATTTCTATTTTCTCCTATAGGCAAAAGGGAGTCACTAGAGCTACCTGAGTAGAGGAATGACATGGCCAGCTCTTTGCTTTAGGATTATCAATTTGGAAACTCTGTGAAGGATAATTAAAAGTAGAGAAACAAGGGAGAATAAAAGCATAAATAGGTGTTAGTAGTCTAGGTAGTAAAACCTTTGATATACCTTGGATATTTCTAGTGCTTAAAGATTCATCATATAGTTATACAAGTCCAGGGTAATCTTTTCTATGATTGCCAGATTTTCTCGAGCCTTTTTCACAGAAGCAGCACATTGAGCCAATGCCTCCTTACCACAATGTCCCTCTTCTTATTTTTTACTGAAGCTTAAACTACATTTTCTTATAAATATAGTTTGGATCATTTCTCCTCAAATTCCATGGCTTATGTTTGCCCACATAGAAGCTCATCTGTCAGATTTTTTTGTTAACTCACATAATTTATTGAAATCTAGTGTGTTTGAGTCTCATGAGTTCATCATATCACTACTTGGGAAGAATTAGTGTCTTTTGGAAAGTTATAGATTTCCCTGTGAACTCTCTTTTTCTCATCACTTATAGAAATATTAAATGATGATCCATTAGATATCTCACTGATCCCATTTCCCTTTTCAATTTTTTGCTTATTAAACCCTTTGCTTCCTATCTTAAATTGTAAAATCTACAATAGTATGTACATATGTATGTGAATGTATATTGCTACCATCTATCTATATGTGTGTACATAAACCTCTAAATTTTTGTTGGAATGGAAAATGGATAAATCATCTTCAATATTTCCTTTTGAAATTAGGTTTTGTGGTTATTTAGTCAACTTTTGGTTTGTGGAAATTTAATTTCTAAGGCAGTATTTAGGCTACATTATTGTTGAAATCCTGTAGCTCTGTTTCTTGATTGCCCCTTCGTGATAATCAGTTTATTCAATTAAGAGATTTTGTGATTAAAACAAAAAATATAAAATTTTAAAAGCTATTTTAACCTACTGAATTTTACTCACCTTTGGGGCAACGTTTCATACTATCAAGTCATTTTTTTTTTCTTTTCTATCCAATTTTGCCAGCCCATGGTCCAAACTGAAACCAATTCCATTTATTAAGCCAAACCAGACCAAGCCAATCAGGTTCTGTCCTTTGCCAAATGGTTATAATAGCTGACTCTAATGATGAAACAGAAACCAGTGTTAAATGCAAACCCAAAACAAACAAACAAATTCTTCCAGATTGGATGCTACATGCTCTCATTTGAGACACTGGATATCCACTATAAATTTTCTCACTGGATGGAATCTGATTGAATATGAGTATTACTTTCAAGAACCATGTAATTTCTGTTCTCTGAAAATGATTTAAAAATATGCTCCAGTATCTTTAGACTCCCAGATTCCTACTTTGGCCCTATTACAGCAGTTAATTATATTTATTGTAGTGATGTGATGTTTGGAAGACTACTTGTTCTTATTGCTTGTGGTTTTCATCCCTGCACAAGTCTATGACCACAGTAACCACATTAGCCTGGCTCAGGCACTCCATATTTTACAAAGTAATTCAGAACCACCCAAAACTCCTTCAAGATTATAATCTATTTTCTTAAACACGTAACATTTGAAAGCACTTTGCTGTCACTCCAGATTAACAGAAATGGAAAACGTTTACTGTTCTGAAAATGTGCAGGCTAAGCCAGAAACTGATTCAATGTAACTCATTTTACTATCCAGTAAAGAGATACTTACCATCATTTTCAAACAATAATTTTATTTGTCTAGGTATTCTATTCCAGTGAAGCCTGCTAGATGTGAAATTTCATTAATTCAACAAATGAAGTAAGTTTTACTGATGTTTCTAGCTCAACGAATTCAACCTGCCAGGTCTTGCTAACATTTTTGGGCAGATGTGTTGTGTGCCTTTTAAATAAAGTTGAAGTCATGATTTAAAACGAATACATACATATGTACACAACTCTCCATAGCTTTCCATTGGCATTGGCGTCATCATAGAGAATTGATGTAAATATGCTACAATGCACGGATATAAAAACAGTCAAATATTAAGTATCAATGCAGCTAAAATAAAATATTTAAGAATTATAATCCTTACTCTCTAGAGAATGGTGGTTTTAGCTGTGACACTTTAATATCATGAGTCATTCCATCACTTTAGCCTGTGGCCCCTGTAGGATTTGCCTTTGAAATGAAAGCATTTTACAAGTTGGCACACATTTCACCAAGCTTCTGAAAGTGTTAGAACTAGATAGAAAAAAATCGTCAGTTTTTCTACTAGAGTCTAAACTTCTTTAGGGCACAGGATTGTATCTTCTTCATCTTTACATTCCTCTCGGTCCCCAACTCAGAGCCTTCTACATGGTCAAAACTCAAAGGCGTGCTGACTTTAATTGATCTGAATTGAGGAAAAAAATCAATAGTGAAAGCTCACACTGGCATGGCTTTTCATCAAAGCAACCTGGCCAAAGGGTTTCAAAAATTTTTATGAGACACATTCACATTCTACTTAGCTAATCCAATCTTCATTGCCCCCTGCCACATTAACCACTGCCCACCCTATCTTCTTCTTACTCAGTTCTAGTTATTTCCTCATTATCAGTAAGCCTGGGAAGCATTTCCCCAGAAACATGAGCAGAGCCTAAACAATTGCAGTAGAATTTGGACACTGAATTTTTTACTGCAGCCATCATACCCATCTCTACAAGTGATTTCTGTTTCCAATTAGGCCATCTTAATGAGCCGTGGTGAATTGGACCCACAGAGAATTTTGGCTATGTAGGATTATGGCATAGTTGTATGAACTTATCCTTAGACTCTATCAAACAAAAAGGGATTAGAAAAATGAAAAGATAAATGATTTCATATTCTCTCATCTAATTACTGATTTTGAAATTTATTCCTTTTGCTTCTTGCTTAGTATCAAACTTGAATGAATGAATGAATGAATGAATGAATGAATTAGTAAATGAATGAATTAGGAATGTGATAGTTTCTTTTAAGTCTTGGGCCAGTCCTTTTTCTTTTATAAGGAAAAATTAGTTTGCAGCACAGAATTCTTAATATATTCTAGAATTTCAGTCACTTCTACTATGATTTATTAGATAAAAAAATCAAATGGTCCAATGTCTGTCAATATAAACCAGTTGAACACCAATACTGCCTTTTAATAAGGAAAATGTTATTTTGTCATTTCTTATTGGTAATTAGTGTGTAGATGAAGTAGAACAATTTTAAGCCTAAATGGGTATTTGGTCAGATTTTGGTGTTTTCTGCTTTTGTTTTCATCAGACAAATAATAGCAAGAATATATACATGCATATATATGTGAGTTGAATATATATTTCATATAGGTATTGTAATGGAGGATTGCCAGGGAAAGGTGCCTTAAACAGTAAACAGGTGGGTGTGTGGAAGACAGGAATGACAGGAAGGGGCCCAACAAGTAGGGAGACTAAAGTTTAACAGCAAAGGGGTGTCTGTTACTGAATTGGCTGTTAGGTCCAACTGCCACTCTGAAGCCCAAGACTAGGCCTATGGTAATCAGCAAAGTTAAGGCAGGAGTTTATAAGTTAAGGCAACACATTTAATGAAGGACAAACTAAGATTAAGGATGAGAATAGGATTTACTACACTTAAAAGCTAAGGGCAAACCACAGGGGCAGGGGAAGGACTTGACTACACTAAACTAAGACCTAATCCAGGCAGGGCCCAGAGAATAACATGACTGGAGTGGGAATCCTCACAGTAGAGTCCAGAGATGTTTTCAGGATGCCAGGAACCAACTCCTCCAGAACTGATGGTCCAAAGCAGCCCAGTAGGGAGAGGAGCCTGCAAGCTGTCCACCAGATCGCAGATCACTCCCTACTCAGTGCTGTTGTGCAGGATAGATGTCCTCTGCTTCCAACCTTCACCACACTCCAGGATCCCAGGGAATCAGGGTGCAACTCTACAAGCTCTGAGGTCTCCCAGGGAATCAGTTACTGCCTGTAACTCCCATCATGGAGTCCTTCTCAAAGAGTGCAAGTAACTTCCTGCTTCCCCATTCCACGTAGAATTCTCCAGCCCTTCCTGCTAAGTCCACATTAACTATATATAAACTAATACCTAAATAATCTTCACAACAGTATCTATACATGTATATGTATAAACATATATAATAGCAATAATATACTGTATATAATATATCTTAGATACATATCCTAAGAGCAAGAATATCTTTTTTAAATTCATATATATATATGTATTCTAGTTGTTTAAGTAATTTTGTTTTCTGATTTAGTTGTAACTTTGAAGACTTGAAAACTTATTGAAAACAAAATAATTGGAATAACCTAGTCCAGTGATTCCCAAAGTGGGCACCACCTCCCCCTGGTGGGGGTTGCAGTGATCCAGGGAGGCGGTGATGGCCACAGGTACATTTATCTTTCCTATTAATTGCTATTAAAATTAAAAAAAAATTAATTTCCAGGGGGCTAAGTAATATTTTTTTTTTCTGGAAAGGGGGCAGTAGGCCAAAAAAGTTTGGGAACCACTGGTCTAGACTTTCTAAATGAGTTGAGTTTACTTCAAGTATTAGTTAAGAAATTGGAGAGGTTTTTTTTTATTAACCCAGTCTTAATTGTTTCAGTCAGAAAATAACTTCAGTAGTTTTGAAACTTGACTTTGTACAGTCATTAAGGTGCCAATAAATAAAACATAGAATTGTATCTTTTCTCTAAAGTTCTGTATCCAAGAATATAGAAAGTTAGGGAACAAAAGAGGTGAAGTACATTTTGGAGTATTTTGCAACCTCTTTCTATGGGATTCTATATATAAAAGGTTTCTTTTATAGCTATAGTTGTTATCTAAAGCTTAAGTACCATCATCTACATGAAGATTTTTCTGAGTGCTCCCATTACTAACACCCTTCTTTCCAAGCTATCTCATTTTTAAGTATTTCTCTCTCTCTCTCTGTCTCTCTGTTTCTGTGTGTGTGTGTGTGTGTCTGTGTGTGTGTGTACGTCTCTCTATCTCTCATTATTCAGTAGTTTCAGTCATGTCCAATTTTCTGTGACCCAATTTGGAGTTTTCTTGCCATTGTCTTCTACTTCTTAGGTACACACACACACACACACACACACACACACACACACACACAATCTTATTTTTTCCTTCTCAATTAGAATGAAAGCTGGGAAGAGGAATTATTTAATTCTTTGAACATGTTTCCCCAATAATTAGCAAAGTGCCTACTACTACATGTAGTAGGCGATTAATAAATGCTTATTGATAGATAGGTGCTAGAGTTTCCTTTGCCATAGTAAGCTACTATTTGCATTGAAGCACATTAGAAACACTAAAACATTGACAAATGTTTAGTTGAAAGCACTCCCACCCCCACAAAAAAAGCAGTGAGAAACACCACCTGATTAAAAGGCTGGTTATCCAACAGCTTGACTAACTTGAATTCCAGCCAGACCATCACCAACCACCTGCTACATGCTTCCGGACCTGTCTAACCCAGGAATCAAGCTTTTTCTCCTTAGAATAACCAATTGGGTTGGCCAGATCATAAATGGACAGACCAGAGTATGAACTGAAACCTGAATCTGAGAAATAACTAACGTTTTCAAATGTGCGTATATCACCATCCTAACTATAAATTGTATGCAACGATACACATTTTTAAGTTTTGCTTTTTTTTAACCAAATCTATTATTTCATTAGTATAGAAAACTCTGGATGGAGAAACTCCTTCCAGGGATACATATAGATAACTTATTTTTAGGGGTTTCCTTTAGCATAGAGAGATTGTGAATTTCCTGTGATCCCAGAGGCAGGTCATGAACGCAAGTCTTCCCCACTCCAAGGTTATTCCATTCTCTTTCGGGATATCTTGCCTCTCATTAAGCATTTAACTATCTATAATTATTTATCAATTTCTAGTTTTCCAAAACTATCTTTTGTAGAGACTGTTTGTACCTCTCTCATTTGAGTAAATGTTTAGCAAGTGAATTCTATAGGGTTAATAGGGTTATATAATGGGATACAGAAAACTCTTCAGCATTGCTAATCACAATAATATTATTAATAATGATAATAATAGTTTACATTTATAATGCACTTTTAGTTTTGCTAAGCACTTTGCATATATTAGCACCTTTTATAGTCTAGGTATATTCGGTAACAATGATTAATCAGATAGTCTGTGTGTTCTATCTATCTTCTTAGGCAATTTTCCATTCATTCGCAAAAAAGTTCTGTTGTAGCGATTAAGAAAGCCCCCTGTTGTGTTTGTGTCTGCTGCTTGTGTCACAGTGCCTGACTCCCAGCAGCCCCAGGTGGGCCTGGGACTTCAAAAGGAAGACAAGGCAAAAGACACCTGTGAACAAAAGCACACACGTGAAGGACACATGTGCCCTCATTAGCCATGACTTATAGCCAAATAGGATCCAGGCTCACTGCAGCACCTGCTCTTTATTCTATAATTTTTTGGAGGAACTGGAACAAGCAGAAAAGTGGAGATTGAGAGAGAGCCAGGGCTGAATGAAAGAGAAAGCTTACTGCCCAGGTCTCTCACCCTTACACCTGTTCAGGTCTTTAGTACTCTTCTCTACTTTTACAGTGTCAGACCAAATGTCGAACCTTCTTTTGAGAGTCTCAGTACCTTAAGGATAATATGAATTTTTATTTTTAAAAGGAACCCTAAAGAAATATTCATAGATTTATGACAGGTTGCTTTCTCCTGGTATATTGGAAAGAAATCTAGACCATAGGAGATCCTAAGATTGAGAGCTGGATGGGACCTTATTTGTAATGAAATAAAATTCCTTCATTTTAGAAACTTGAGGAAACTTTTTTCAGAGAGATGAAGTGACTTGTTCATAGTCACAGAGAAAATAAATAGGAGAACTAAGTTCTAAATCCTGTAATGCTAAATTCAAACTTCTTTCCATGATATGAAATTAATATTGATTTTAATTGTCATTTAAAACTGTACATAAGAAAAGTGAATAATCTCCTATAATAAAAGATGGCACTTGCATGGAGCTTTAAGTTTTACAAAATGCTTGGCAAATATGATCTCATTTTATTCTCATGTCAACCACTGGAGGTAGATGCCGTGATTATGACCATTTTATAGAATGAGGAAATCGAGGCAACAGAGGTTAAGTGGCTTGCCAGGGTCATATAGCTAGTAAGTGTCCTAGGCTGGATTTGAACCTAGATCTCCCTGACTCCTGTCTGGGACTCATTCCACCGGGGCACCCAGCTCCCTCTATTTTACTATGTAATATAATAAGAAAGCAAAAGAAATATTTGAATAAAAAACCGTGGATTCATAATTAGACTTTTTCAGAGGCAAACCATGGAGCCAGTCTTAATCATTGTTCTGACATGGTGATTTGACTTTAGCTACATGTTTACTTTGCATATATTTTGTATCAGCTTCTATATGTTGTTCTGATACGGTACTCCGAGTTTTGCCTACAATAAGACAATTGCAGTGATTTCTCCCTGAAGATACATTGACCATTTTCTTTTGAGAATTTTGAGATATGTTTCTCTGTGTGCTTAAAATAACAGTTGCAATAGCTAATCTGAAACACTTGGCCTGGCTGAATTGTGCCTGACATCGCTATGGAAAATGTTGCCTATTACAATGACGAGCTATCAGTACATAGCGGGAAGCCTGCCAATGGCGGCACCATACCCATGGCACTGATTTTGCTTCCTTTGTAGGTCTGCTTAAAGGGTTTGCAAAGACATCACCACAATAGCAATCTTGAGCCCCATAATTTTTGTTTTTTAACATCGGATAATTAGGCCACTTCCAAACTCTGAATTTTATAGCCTCCCCATCACATCTCTGACTACCCTGCAATCTGACATTGTGCAGTGGGGACTGAAGCTCTGCCAGGGAAATCAGAGGCCGGTCACAAATGGACTGTGCTTTTTGGCTGGAGTCAACCATTGAGGTGGTGCTATGGGACTGCTAATTTATGACATGGCTCAGCTTCTTTGTCATCTCACCTCCAAGAAGGGCTGATATGAAACTGGAGCCTTTCCCCACACCAGTGGCACCTCTACCCTGCAAATCTACGAGCCTTGCTCCTACTTTTCCCTCTCCAGTCTGGTGTGTTCACTAACACATGTTCCTATAAAACAGTAAAATGAAACAGGCCCCGCTTTCTCCATTACAAAAACATAAGGTTTTAAAAGATGGTACCCAATTCTCATTTGCTAGAAGTCTAGTCTGAAGCAAGGGGGTAACATTTTCTTTTAAATGACATGAAAAAAAATTTTTTTCCTGCAGGATTATATTTGTCACACATGAAAATACTATTCTTAGTCTCCAGTGCAATCCATTCATTATTTTATAGACCCAAAGAAAGTCCTCCAGCGAGTATTACAAAACCACATCACATAAGGTTTCCTAGTGCTGCATTTTGCATTGGGATCTTTGATTTATCTGACAGCTGTGGAATAATACACACAGCCAGACAACTCCCTAGTGACTCCACATGTGTGAATGCGGAAGAGAGCAAGCTATGCAAACTCAGGTAGGGATTAACTTACATTTGATTCATTTTTTTCCCTCATGATCTGACCATTTCTGCTGGAATAATATGCTTTAATTGGAGAGGAAGCATGGTCTACTTAGCAGTGCCTGGACTTTGAGTTGGGAGGCCACTGTTCTTGTCCCAATTCTGCCATTTATTTTTGGTGTAAACTTTGGCAAGTTGCTTAGCTCTTAAGGGCCTCAGTTTCATCATTTGTAAAATATAGATTCATCCCTTTCAAGGGATGTTGTGAGTATTAATAATGTGCTTTTAAATGTGTCTATAAAGTGCTTGGGGGAGATTAATGAGGCACAGTCTTCCAATCAGTCTTCCAATGAATGAAATATTCCGGGGAATGTTAGGTGTTTTTTTTTTTTTTTAACCCTGAGAAGGAACTAACTTTCTATGCCTCATGCATGGAGCAGGAACATGTGGTTTTCTAGGTTGCCTTTTTTATATCATGTGCACTACCAAATTAGATTATGGCATTTGTATGAAAATGGACCATTAAAAAAATCTGCTCACATTGCAACTACGGAAATGCAGAACCATTAGAAGTCATGTAGCAGAAACCACGACCACTTGTTGCCCAGAAATCCTGCCCACTAGTGTTGAGTAAATCTCAATTTTGCATTAAACCTCAAAAAGGAAAAGGTAAAATAAAACATAGGATATAAAAATCATCTGGTCCAAACTTCCCTTTTCACAGATGAAGAAATTGAGTCCCAGAGATATGTAATGACTTGCCAAGGTTACATAAATTGTAGTCATGGGATAAAGGAGTTAACTCAAGGCCCTTAGACCTCTGATCCACTGCTTTTCCCACTATACTTAAGTGTCCAATGTCCAGGGACCAAAATTTTTAAAATTAGACCTAATGTCCTTGCCATTCTTCATGAAAGTTAATAGAGGGGAAACTCGAAAGTAAGCAAGACTGAGGGCATTTATCATTTACTGGGAGGGAAGGCAATATTAGCAATATTTTACAGATTAAGAAACCGAAGTCCAGAAACTTCAAGTGACTGGATATCATTTGATTCATTATCTTACTGTATAACCAAGGATAGATGAATCCAGTGATGGGCAAACTTTTTAAAGAGGGGGCCAAAGGAAAGGAAATGCTCATCTGTCAGTCTGTTTCTAAGGCAACTCTTTTGAAGTTTCATTGTATTGTATCCTACTCATTGTATTTGTCATATTAGGAATAATGTTGTGGGGCCAGATAGAACATTTTAGGGGGCTGCATCTGGCCTGCAGGCCGTAATTTGCCAATCACTGGGGTCTCTGAGGTCCCCATCATCTTATACCATTTTAGAGATCAGGAAATTGAGGCTCAGCCAAAGTTAAATGACATGCCCATAATTATCCTGAAGACCGAATCTGGCAATGTTACTTGCCTATTTAATAAACTCCAGTGGTTCTTCATAACTTCCAGGATTAAATCCTTCATATGGAATTCAAAGTTCTTTATGACATGATCTCTTCCTATGTTTACAGTCTTCTTATACTTAATCTCTTTGTATATTCTCTGATGCAGTGACATTGGCCTCCTTGCTTTTCCTTGCCTAAGACATTCCATCTCCTAGCTACATTAACTTTCACTGGCTGTGATGGAATTCCTTCAAAATTCTTCTCCATTTCCTGGTTACCTGGAAGGTACAAAAAAATTCTACCAATCTACAATATGACTCTCATGATCCCTTTGTAATGCACTAGTACCTTCACTCCACTGATTACCTCCAATCTATTTCTTGTATGTTGTCTCCCCACTAGACAGTGAGTTCCTTGAGGATAATGAGTCTTTTTGCCTTTTTTGCATCTTTAGCACTTAGCACAGTTCTTGACACATCATACAGACTTAATAATTACATGCTGAATGGCTGACATTGCTAGATTTTAGAGCTGGAGTTTGAACTCAAGATTCTTAATAATAAGCCAAGTACCATTTCTACTATATAGGAACTTGACACTCAACAAGTGTTTACTAAGAATATGGTAGTACAGTAAGCATGTGGGATATCAATACAAAAATGAAAGTGCTCAATCAATTAATCAATCAGTAAACATGTGCTAAGTCCCTTTTATGTTCCAGGAACATAAAAAGAGGCAGAAGACAGCCCCTTCCTTCAAGGAGCTCACAATTAAAAGGGAAGACAAAAACAAACAAATATAGACAAACAAGCCATAAAGAGGATGAATAGAAAGTAGAGATTTTTTTATAGGTGGTGAGATTTTAGTTAAGATTTGAAGGAAGCCAGAGAAGCCACAATAGATGGAGATGAGAACAGAAAGGATTAGGGCAATAATGGGAGAGCCAGAAAAAATTCCTGAAAGTGAGAGATGGAGAGCATCTTATTGCAAGGAGGTCAGTGTCACTAGAAAGAAGCCAGGGAGTAAGGTATAAGAAGACTGGACTTTTACTGAAAGAACCTTACATTATACTAGGAATATGTAAAAGACCTGCAAATAAGTAAAGAAAAAATAATTTGAGAAGGAAGACAACTTAAACAACTAGAGTTTCAGTGAAGGCTTCCTGTAACATCACCTAATCTGGGATTGAATTAGTAAATTCTAAAAAAAAAAAGAAAAGAAAGAAGACACTCAATGATAAAAGTGAGGAGGGAATATATTTAGAATATTGAATATCCTATCCTAGAGATGGAGGATGTTATACTGAGTGAAGAGAGTGGATAATTGGTGAATTTGGATAGAATGGAGAAGCTATACAATAGAGTAAGTTAAAATGAGCTTGAAGAAATAGGTTTGAGGAAAGAAGTTTGTATTTTAGCCTAGAGGTAATAGGGAGGGTTTTTGAATAAAGAAGATATATGATGAACATGTGAAGGATGAATTTGGGACCAATCTGGAAGTTGGACTGGACAAGTTAGTTGGTGGTACTAAAACCTGCATTTCATGAGAAAGATGAGCTCTCCAGAGGGATGTATTGATTGGGGAGTCATATGAATATAGTTTATAATTAAACCAATGAGAGCAGATGAGGTCAGTGAGAGAAATATTACCCCAGCAGAGATTCTTAGAAAATAGTTGTGGCTAGGAAGAAGATGGATAATAATATAGAAAAGTGGATTGAAATGAGAAATAGCCAGAGGGATAGGCTAAGAAACAAGAAAAGAGGAGTTTTACCAAAGGAAAAGAGAGGATCCACAATGGGTCAAACACTCCAAACCTGAAGAGTAATGAAGTGAGGTAATGACTAAGAAAAGATTTAGCATTTTGGACACAGTTGGTAAACTGGGAGAGAACAATTTAAGCTGAGTTTGGATGTAGAAGTCAGAATATAAGGGATTAGGGTGTAGGAAGTGAGGAAATGGAAGTAGCCAGCAAAGGCAATTTATCCCAGTGCAGAAGTATGGCTGAGAAAGGGAGTTCTTGCTCTTTTACACCTAAAAAAAAATCAAGAATATTATTGAGAACTATTAACTCCATGTATTTCACTAATAGTTCCTAACTCTCTCTAGCCTATCAGTTGATAGTTAAGCATCTGAGCAGGGGACTATGGGACTACCTAAACTTTTTATAGTTTTTCCCACAGTGCAGAAATCTTAGGAAAAGGAGAAGGAGCAGCTAATAATTTCAGGAAAAATTATTCTTGTGGCCTGGCAAAATGGGGTTTTACTGTGTGTGTTTGTGTTTGTGTGTGTTTGTGTGTGTGTGTGTGTGTGTGTGTGTGTGTGTGTGTGTCTGTATGTCTCTCCGTCTGTGCTCAGTTCAGTCTTATATCAGAACTAAGTAAATGAGGAGCTTTTTTCTTCTTTTTTTTTTTTAAAGAATTGTATACCAACTCTAAAAAGTTAATCAGCCCAGGGTCATTGGAATTCAAAGAATCTCAGACAATTAAATTTAATGGAGCTTTGCAAATACTTTGCAGCCCTTTAATTCATTGTTTGTGGTAGCAATTTTGTGGGCAGTTCAAGGGATTATGGTATTGGATATGTTGTTGATAGTGGGACCAGAATTTACACAAAATGGGAGTGGCTTTAATGGTATGAATAATGGGAATAATGACAGAGAATAAGGGAACTAGTATGAAAGGTAGCGAAGGAAGTAGAGAAAATAATAACTTTCATTATTATAACTTCAGAGATAGCAACTGGACCTTTGATTTCATTAGCTTGGGGAACTCCCAGTTCAGGAAACTCCCTCTACCAAAGCAGCTGGTAATTTCTATACAATCTATAGTTTTAGAGAGCTGCTTAGTCCCCTGAAAAGATAAGAGTGTAAGGTCACACAGTCAATATATGTCACAGAACTTGAAGCCAGGTCTCCTGTCTTTGAGGACAGCCCTATATCCACTATGCCAGCTTTCTTCTTCTTAGTGTGGAGATCTGAAAACATCCAAAATGATTCTCTAGAGATGGAGTTCTTAATCTTTTTTGTTTGTCACGGATCCCTTTGGAAATCTGGTGAAACCATATGGATCTCTTCCATAGAATAAGGGTTTTAAATATATAAAATAAAATATGTAGGATTACAAAGGATATGAATTATATTGAAACAATGATTAAAATAACAAAATTTCAAAGATCATGGACCCCCAGAAATCTGGAAATATTTCTACATATTCTTGAGGTAGGATAGAGGATTTATAGACCTTAAATGAGGAACCCAGATCTAGAGGAAGCCAAAATCTTTAACTTCAAATATTCATAAAGGTCTTCCTTCACAACCACACTACAAAATATTCAGGGAATTTTATTATTCCCATTTCGCAGATGAAGAATCCGAGGTCTAGGGAAGGTAAATGTCTTGCTCAAAACTGCACAGTTAGTCCTTTCTGAATTAGGACTCAGATTTTGGATTTCAGAGCAATTCTTGCATTTTTATTACTTTAAACTTGTTCTCCTACATGAAAGCCTATGAAAAAGAAAAAAAAAATGTAAAGGAAGAAGACAGTATAATGAGTTAGTCAACTATCCATCAGCTCACATTTATCAAGGGCTCATTACATGATAATACTTCTCAAGAAGCTTACATCCTAGTATAATGATGGTGAACCTATGACATGGGTGCCAAAGATGGCCACTCCCCCAGCCCCATTTCATTTCTACAAAGGCAGAGGGACTGTGGTGAAGCTGCTCCCCTCCCGCTCTCCACTGTGCCTGATGACATTTTTTTTTTATCACATCCCCCACCCCTCTGCCTAGTAGCCCAATGGGAGTGCACAGTGGGTAAGGGGGAGAGGTCACAGGCGAAAGAGCTAAAAGGGAGCAGAGCACTTGGGCCACTCCCCTCCCACTCTCTACACTCACTGAGGACATTCCTCACTTCACCCACCTCTCCCCCCAGCAACCCAATGGGAGTCCTGGGAATGGGCATGGCACGTGGTCTGGGAGGATGGCACTACACTTGGTCTTGGGAATGGGGTGGGGGCAGGGCTCAGAATTCCATCTCTAAAAGGTTCACCATCACTGTTCTAGTGGGATGACAACATGGAAATGATTGTATACATAATCTATATCTTCTTGGGAAATTGATGATCATCTCTGAGGGAAGGCAGTAGCAGTAGAGGAAATCAAGAAAGTACTCTTACAGATGACAGAATTTGAACTGAAATTTTGAGCAAACATGACACTGACAAGGCAGAAATTTTTTAAAAGAATAAATACAATAAAGACAAAACACACTTCTCACCTATTCCTCAACATTTTAATAGAGTGTCCACCACTTCTTTTCCTTGGTCCAGAGTTTTCTGAATGTAGTAAGGTCCCATGAAGATTACTTAGCATCATTCTCTGTTCTATTCTTTTTTGTTGCAGTTTTGAAGGATGAGGTATATCTTCTTACCAAGGCCAACCCCCTCACTGGTGCTCTTGATTCTATTCCTCACCATCTATCTGCTTCTTAACCTCTTACAAGCTGGCTTTTAGCCCCACCACTCAACAGAAATGGCTCTATTTAAGGTTATCAATAATCTTGGTAGCTACATCTTTATCTCAATCTTCCACTCAATTGATCTCTTGGCAACTTTTGAGCAATTCCCTTGGCTTTTTGGACACTGTTGTTTCCCTTATTCTTTTACTTCTCTTACTATTTCTTTTCAGTCTCCTTTTGTGGATGTCCATTCATTTCCTAACCCTTAGCTTAATGAATGGTAATTAAATTGGATGATATAAGTTTAAATTCTGGGGCTCCTAGTAAAACAATATCAGAAAAGACTCCTAAGCCTTTTGTAATCAGATCTCCAGTGGAAAGCTTATGCTTCTAATCTTCTTACAGCAGCTTTTTCCTGGCCTCATTCTGGTCACCATTCATTGGGTTTAGCCCAGAGGTTCTAAAAGCACTCACTGGAATGGCACTTCAATAGGGTCAAAAGATCCCATCCACTATTTATATTCCATTCTCTCTCTCTCTCTCTCTCTCTCTCCGTCTCTCTCTCCGTCTCTCTCTCTCTCTCTCTCTCTCTCTCTCTCTCTCTTTCTCTCTCTCTTTCTCTCTCTCTCTCTCTCAATTAATAAACACAAATCTCCATCTGAATTAATGAAAATGATGCTCCTTTTGATGAGAAACTAATGAGATGGTGTCTGGTTTTTATTAACAACCATAAGGAAATGATTAATTCATGCCAGAAACAAAAGTAAAGATGTCATATTAGAAACATTAATACTGTAAGGCACCAGCTTGTGAGCCACCTGGAGAACCTTTCAGACCACCAGGATGCTGAGGAAAGAAAATTTTTAAAAATACAAATATTAGGAACAGCTACTAAATGGATCTGAAATTGAAACCTCTGGTATTCTGAAAATTATTACCATTTATGTTCACTTTGAGGTATTTGTTATTAACTCTGCTACTCAGTGTTGATGTGTCATATTCGAGACAGGTCAATTCCATCAAACTCCAATTTGTTTTTTTAACATAAATTCTCTCTCTCTCTCTCTCCCCCTCTTTCTCTCTCTCTCTTTCTCCCTCTCTTTCTCTCTGACACACATTTACCTATATGCATGGCATTGCACAAGTGAGAATTACATATAAAACTATGATTCTCTTTAATATTGTATATATATATAAATTTGTTACTTTCAAAACTACCTTGTTTTTCTATGCTTTATTTTGAACTCTCTATTTTTTGTTTTTTATGTCTATTCTGTTTTTATGATCCTTGTTGTTTGTATTGCTAAAATAGTTAAGTCTTGATTAGTGCCAATAATATATTCCCCTGAAGTGTTCTCATTATTTGACTTTTACTTTGAACTGCAAAATTTTCATTGGTGCTAGAACTAAGAACTGAATTTTACATAACTATAACCTTGAATAGTATCAATCTAAAGATATGTGAAAACTTCAAGGGTTGCATTATTTTCATAAATTAAGACCTAGGTATATGTCTCTTCTCCTTTAATCCCTCACCATTAAATACCTCTGAGAAAGAAACCTTTCATAATAAGCAAGCATAGTCAAACAAGATAAACATTTTTAGTTGCCATATCCAAAAACTTATATCTCATTTTTTGTACTTCAAGCCCATCATCCTTTTGTCAGAAAACACTATATATTTTGAAAAGCTAGTAGGCTCCCTTTGATTCTTTTTTTAAAAAAAACTCTTACCCTTCCATCTTAGAATCAATACTCTGTATTGGTTGCAAGGCAGAAGAGGGGTAAAGGCTAGGCAGTGGGGGTTAAGTGACTTGCCCAGGGTCACATAGCTCGGAAGTGTCTGAGGCCAGATTCAAACCTAGGACCTTCTGTCTCTAGGCCTGGTTCTCAATCTACTGAGCCACCCAGCTGCCCTTACTTTGACCCTTAATAATTTTCTAAGGCAGAAGTTTTTACTTGGGTTCCCCATGGAGTCTATGGATTATATTTTAGGAGTTCACAAACATGGTACTTTTAATATTTTGATAGCTATATTTCAGTAGAACTGATTTAGTTGGTAATTTAATATACTTTATTTTGTGTGTTTAAAAACATTTGAGAAGAGATCCAAAGTTTTCAATAGACTGTCAAAAGACCCATGACACACACGAAAATACTAAGAACCCTTTTTCTAAGAGGTCAGGGTATATTGTGTGATGTCTATATTCAAAGATAAGAACTATCAGATGGTATAGCAACTTTCAGCAAGTCATATAATTTAGAAGTGAAAGAGTCCTTAGTGACCACCTTGTCAAATCCTAACTCAAAAGGAATCCTATATATAGCATATATAAAAATTGTCATCCAAGCTCTTTCTTTCTTTTTTCTTTTTAAAAAAACCCTTACTTTCCACTTTAGAATTAATACTGTGTATTGATTCCAAAGCAGAAGAGTGGTAAGGGCTAGGGCTAGGGCTAGGCAATGAGGATTAAGAGACTTGCCCAGGGTCACACAGCTGGGAAGTGTCTGAATTCAAATTTGAACCTAACCTCCTGCCTCTAGGCCTGACTCGCAATCCACTGAGCCACCCTGTTATTCCCTCATCCAAGCTTTCCTTGAAGACTTCGAGTTAAGGAAAAAGAATATACCACTTCTCATGGTAGTCCATTCTATGGTAGTAAAGCTCTGTTAGCGATCTTCTTTCTTTATGGAGCTTAAATTTGCCTTTGCAATTTCTATCTGTTTTTCCTGATACTGAGCACTGGGTGGAAAAAGAACAAATCTAATCCCTTTTTCACATAGTCACTTGTCAGCTACTTGAACACAGCCATCATTGAGCCTTCTTCCTCCTCATCCCATTTTGTCTTCTTCAGGCTAAATATCTTAATTTCCTTCAAATGATCCTATATGACATGGTGATGAGGTTAGTTCTTGTCCTCTGGATGCTTTCCAGGTTACCAATATCTTTCCTAAAATGTGGTGCCCCAAATTTAATACAATGACCCAGATGTCTTCGAAACAGTGCACAGTTCACAGAGATTTCACCTAAATCCTTGAAACTATGACTTTCTTAATGTACCATAAGATTGGATTGACTTATTAAGTTGTTATTGACTTACTGAGTTTTAGAGCTTGAAGGCAAATAAAATTTCTAAATCTTTTATTCAGATACACTTTTATTCAATCATTTTCCTCCATATAAATGTATTTTTATACATATATGTGGGGGGGTGCACATGTGTGTGTATCTGTAGAAGATTTATGTATATAGTATCAAAGAACTGGGAGCTAAGACACTAAGGTGGTACCTATAATTTGGAAAACTGTTTCAGGGAAACCTGGGAAGACATGTATAAACTAGTAAAGAGAAAAGGAAGTAGAATCAGGAGAACAATTTATATAATAACCAAAAACAATGTAAAAAAATAAATTAGAAAAGTTTCTGTAAAATGAAATGGCCAATCATGCTTTGAAAGAATTTTGAGGAAATATGCTGCTCACTCCCTAATAGAAAGATGATGGACTCAGTTTGAGGAATATGTTTTTTTAAACACAGCCAATATGAGAATTAGTTTTGTTCAACTATATATATTTACTAAAAGAATGTAGTTTTCTTTTCTTTGTTTCCCACTCTAGTGGGAGGTAAGGAGAAAAAAAAACTGATTTTCATTGACTGAAAAAACAATTTTAAAAAGAGAGAAAAGGTCATGAGATTTGGCAATTAAGAGATCACTGGCAATATCATAGAAAGCAGCTTCAGTTGAAAGAAAGAAGAGATCAGAAGTCAGACTGTTTCAGTGTGATTGACAGATTGGGAAAATTTGAATAATAAGAGTTTTAAGATATCAATAACTTTTAATCATAGGAAGATTTGGACATCAGTGGGCTAACAACTGGGTTGTTCATTTCTATTTTCACTTTTTTTAAGGCAATGGGGGTCAAGTGACTTGCCCAGGGTCACACAGCAGGGAAGTGTCTGAGACCAGATTTGAACCTAGGACCTCTAGTCTCTAGGCCTGGCTTTCAATTCACTGATTTGAGAGCTACCCAGCTGCCCCCTATTTTCACATTTTTTGAAAAAGGAGCCTTTATTTTCACACCCAGGCCCTTGAGGACAAGGGAATCACTTTGCATTGCTGGGCACAATTAGGATCTATTAGAGCTTTTAATGAATAGTGGTGAGGGGAACACAATCTGTGCCCGTATATTCTCCAATTTTCCTGTTACCCCAACTCCACTCCAAGATTTTTTCTTCAGGATTTTATGAACTTAAGCAATACTTTCTGGAATGCTCTCTTTTTATGCCTACATGATTCACTAAAAGTGAATACTAGTCATCAATTTTTGGAAGTTTTGGAAGATTCTCTGTCATGTCTTGAAGCTATCTATTTTTGTTTCCAAATTATGAGAAATAGCTGCCCCAGAAGCTCGGAATGGTGAATCATTTTTTGTCTTGCCCTTACTGGATTCTCCTCATGTCTGGCTTATTAAGGATATCTTTTAGTTCCTACCTTAGATATGTTTTAAATTCTGTATTAGTTTAATATAATCTTTTCAGCTACAGATGCCAATATACTGTAGAATCAAAGAATTCCTTAAAGTCATAAGGGACCTTACTGATTATTCAGTCTAGTTCAGCCTAACTCACCTGCAAAGCATGAATAATATTCACACTATCCTCAACTTGTCATTTAGATCAAGCTTTATCACATCCAGAAACATTAAAAAAGCCAAAAACAAAAAACAAAAAATAAAACTACTTCATGAGGCTAATGTGTAGTAGAGGGAAAATTCCTTGAAGGTAAGTACTTCCATTTTATCTTTGACTTCCTAGGGTCCAAAACAAAGATTTGAACATATGGAGTATTTAACAAAAGTTTATTAGACAGTCAAAAACATTGATTAAACCCTTAACATTTTACCAGTCACTGTGTGCTAAGCATATCAAGAAAGGTAATGAAAGCTCTTGCCATCAAGGAGTTTCTATTCTAATGGGAGAGATAACCTAGAAAGAAATAGGTACACACAAAATAAACAAAGAGTAGGTGGAAATTGCTGAGTTGAATTGGATTAAATAAGCATAGTTAATAAATTGTGTTTCATTGCACCATTTATTCCTAATTTAGTGTCTTTTATAAACAACAAATACCCTTACCTTGTTTTTATGAATTGAAGATGTTGTATTAGCATCCTAAATGGAAGTGAGCTCTGTCTTTGGTGACTGAATCTCCAGAGAAATATCATAGTGCAGCAGTGACCCAAAACAGCCACAGTTACCAAGCAGATGATGATAATGACCTTCAGAAATTACAGTTTCCATCTGTTCTTTTCCCTAGTGTCAAATATTTCATTAAAGTGTCTAGCAAATTAATTTAAAAATCTACTTCTAATAAACAAGGAATATTTTCAGTGGGTCATCTCTAGTTTTTATAAAAGGTTAACATTTTCACACTATTCTTTCTCTTTACTAGTTGAAAGCAGAACTTTTTACTTAATAAGATTCCTAATACCATTGAAAATGACGGAATCTATACAGGCTCATGGTCAGGAAGAGATCCTTTTTTATGTAGAAGCAAATTAAGATTTAGGCAGTGATACACATAGTCATATTGGTGACTAATAGAAGCTTATTTTTTCTCAAATGTATGATGTCTTATTGTAATTATTGTTTTATTCTATTTTTCTATCTTATTCTTCCTATTTCTCCACTTTGTACTTTTCAGCTCTATTTCCCAGTAATCCACTTTGATTTTTCATTTTTCTCTTCCATGCTCTCCCTCTATACATTTACTCTTCTATATTATCATGTTTTCCCTTTTACCCTCCTCTCCTCCACCTCCTGCATATTATCACATTGGAGAGATGTGTGGAGAGAAAATAGTTCAGAGGATCTCAGTTTGAATTTTGCCTTTGCCATTTCCTCTGTGACCATGGACAAAGAACTTACCTTCCAAAGATTCAGTTTTCTTATCTGTAAAATGAGAAGTTGAAATGAGATGGTTTCTAAGATCTCTTTTAGGGCCAGTTCTGAGATCCTGTAATCCTCCACAGATTATTTCTGTCCATCCCCTCATTTACTGCCTATTTCTAGTAATGCAAAGTCAGACGGGTTTTAACTTGCCCATTTTTTATTTGGTTGTTCTCTACTTTTGTAAATTTAGTGTTGATTTTCTGAAGGCGGGAGAAGCACATCACCAGTGCACCAATTTCTACATGCAGATGGCTGAACATATATTCATTATTCCCTACTTAAACCCAACATTACACAAAACCTGGTACTCGTGTTTGTATAGTACCTTGAGTTTCCACGGTGAATGGCTCTAAACGATGCGAGATGTAGCCTCTTAGACAAGAAAGAAGCAAAGCTGCTGAACAAGTATATTTCAGCAAACCATAAATCTTAGCTTAATTAGAAATTGAAAGAACTAGAAGGAAAACAAAGGTAACAGAAATAAAAAAATAAAACTATTATGATCAAGCTGAAAATAATTCTGGTCACCCTTGAAGATACTTAGCATTTCAAAGGGGAATTCTTTTGGTTAATGTTCCGGACACCAGATGGGAAATTAGATTAGCTATTTTATTTTCCAAAATAACTTGTGTTTTTGTCATTATAATTTAGCATTTACTGAATACCAACAATGTGTAGTCCTTCTGTTAGGCATACTTTTCACTAGGAGTTAGATGGCCAGTGATGATGTTAATTCAAACTAAGTATAAAAATATATCAAAAATATTGGTACTGAAAGAACAGTTAATACAGGAGAACATGTTGAGTGAAAATAACTCAAACATATTAAAATCAATATGAAGGTGTGATGCTTTCCAAACTATAGGTCTAGGAAACAGTTTCTTTTTAGGATAGAAGTAAATATATTTCAATAATTCATTTTTGTATCAATAAAGTATTTACTGAGTCTTCTATACATATACATATATATATATATGTAAAGACTATAAAATCCATCTGACTACTCCCAGAAAGAACATGCCAACCATTTACCCTTAGACTTCTCTATCTGAAACAATAAGGAGGAAAGGGGTGAGAGAATTTTGATCACAAAACGCCAAAAAATTAAAGTGAAAAGTTATTTTTGTTTGGAATTCAGAAAAATATGATAAAAACAACCAAAGAAACATTAAAAAATATGAAAGGGAAGTATCTAAGTTAAAGCATTGTAGACAGTTAATGCAAAGTCACAGAGGTAGGAGATGGGATGTTACACATAAGGAAAAGCAAGTAGGCAATCTGGTCAAATTGCCATATGCACAAAGGGGGATATTACATTATAAACCTGGAATGAAAGATTAGAGAAAGATTATTAAAAACCTCAAAAGTCAAACAGAAATATTCTTCTTTGATTCTACAGGCAAGGAATTAGAGGAAGCCACTAGTATTTCCAGAGCAGAGGAGTGACATGATCAGAACTATATACTTTAGGAAAATAATTTAACCAACAGAATGAAGGATCTCTTGGAGAAGAGAGACTTGAAGAAGACACACTGATTTGAAAGCTTTTGTAAGAGTCTATTTAAAAGAGCATGCGAGAGGGAAATGGTTGTGAGGGATACTGTGGGAGCAGAAATATCAATAGTGGTCCACTAATCAAAAATGCAGATTGAGGGATAAGGAAGAGTTGAGGATTATTATGAGACTACAAATATTTCAGTATATCTAAGGAGCAGTTAAATGAGCATTTTACCTGTTTGTTGTTTAGTCAGTATTTAATTCTCTGTGAATGCTAGACTATCGCACAACAATAATTCTCAAGAAAAACGGGGAAGTTAGAAACAGGAATGGATTAGCAACACTAGTAGTGAATTCTCTTTTGGATATGTTGAGTTTGAATTGTTTGCCAGAGAGTATTCCAAAGTTGTGAAATTTCTAGGAAGTTGAAGTATTTTCTTCTTCAACTACTTTTACTTCTATACATTTTATATTTTAGTTATTTTTGGCAAAAATACCTAAGCATTTTATTTCCATGACTTCTTAAAGAGAGGATAGTTAATACAATTAAACTTCTTTAATGACATATTTCAATATTTTTATTATAAAGTTATTATAATCTATGTTACCACATTAAGGAAGGATGAATAAACTATGGCAGTGATTCCTAAAGTGGACGCCACCACCCCCTGGTGGGTGCTTTAGCGATTCAGGGGGGTGGTGATGGCCATAGGTGCATTTATTTTTCCTATTAATTGCTATTAAAATTTTTTTAAAAATTAATTTCCAGGGGGCTAAGTAATATTTTTTCTGGAAAGGGGATGGTAGGCCAAAAAAGTTTGGGAACCACTGAGTTAACTTAAGTAAATGAATGAGACAGTATAAGACTCTCTAGAGGCAAAAAAAAGTCAGGTGGCCAGAGTTTCTGGGCAGGTGTTTCTTAGGATGACCCAGTCTATTACCCTGAAGGTCCTAGTTCTTTCAGAAACATGCCCAATTGGGGATTATTTGGAAGAACAGAATTCCTCTGAAAATCTACAGTTTCTGGCAGCATTGTCTGTTTCTGGGTTTCTTTTTTGATTTCCTGGGAAGTCTTGAGTGCATTGCCATTATGTGAACTGTCCAAGGTTTAAGACCTATGTCTTATATGACCATGGGCAGTCAGAAGCAGGGGCAAACTTGAATCACCCTAACAGGGACAACCATCTAGTATATTGGTAAAAAAAAACAAACCAAAAACAAAACTGGAGACAGGAAAGAACTGAGATGAATCCCGTCTCTCACACTTGCACAGCCCCTTCCTAGACATCTCTAGCTAAGATATTTCAACTAAAATCTACGTCGGCTGTCATCTTCTCTCTTTCCTCATGCGGTGAATGAACTCTACCCTAGGAAAATATTGAACTTTCATACTCCAGATTTTGCCTTTTATTATTTGGTTCTAGGTCTTGATCACATTTCAGCTTATAAGGTCTCCATTTGCTTCTATCCAACTTGGGCCATCATTTCCGTGCCTCTTCCTTATCACCATACTAGATTTTGATGGGACATTTTTGGCCTTAGTTTGCTGGATTCCAGGCCTTCCTGGCACTTTCTGGACCTTTTCTTTCTATACAGGCACATTCCTCCCCTTCCCAATTACCCTTTCCAGGTGCAGATGTGTAGTTTTCCTACAATAAAATTTAAACTATTGTAGGTCAGTGCTGTCTTGGTTGCTATTTTTTTTTTTTTTTTGGTATCCTCCATACTTAGCACACTTCCTGGCACAGAGAAAGAATTTAAAATATTTTATCTAGTTCAATCTGTCTCTCTCTCTCTCTTTCTCTTTCTCTCTCATCTTTCTTATTAGTTATATGCCCTGGGGCAAATTGTTTAACTACTCTCAGTTTCATATCTTTTCATCTGTAAAATGGGGATATAAAAGGCTGAAAAATGTTAGGATTTGAAAAACCCGAGTGACTCCTAGTCCATCAACTAAATTTCAATGACAAAGTAAGAAAGGACACAACTCTTTCAGATCTTTTATCATCCATTACTCTTATTATTGCTATCTGAGAATTATTAAGAAAGGCACTTTATCATTCTCATGATTCTGTGTTAACAAGTGTTGGCAAGTGCCAGCTGGCCTTGCACCTGCTTTTCTAAAGTAAGATGGGAGTCAGCAAAGGATACAGAATATCTCACCTTTCCATAATTTTCAACATAGGAAAAACACTTTTTAAAAATTTTATTAGTTACTTTTGTGATTTTTCTATAGAGCAATTCCTTTCTATCCTTTCAGAAATCATTGTCATAATTTAACTTGTCTGTATATAAATATATGAGGATATCTAGTATTTGCATAGTGATTAAAGATTTGCAATTCACTTTATATATTAAATCCTCACAACAAATCTATCAGTAGATACTATTATTATCTTCATTTTACAGAAAAGGATATTAAGTTTGGAGTAAGTAATCAGATAGTAACTACTTGAAACAAGAAACAAATTCATGTTTTCTTGACTTCATATTCAACCAAATGGGTTATGATATACAATCCTACCTAAGTGAAGATATTTTATTTCAATGCAGAATTTCATTTTTTAACTTAAAAATAAAAGGATATGGAGTGGTTTATTTGGCCCAGCATAGTTGATAGAGAGTAGGTCTCATAGAAAGAAAAACCTGGGTTCAAATACTGCCTCTGATATAAACTGGCTCTGGAATTCTGTAAGTGTAAACCATTTATCCTACCATTTCTCTAGGGCAGTGATGGGCAAACTATGGTCCAGGCGCCAGATGGGGCCTCCTGAAATGTTCTATCTGGTGGTGTGATATTATTCCTAATCTGATGAATACAATGAGTAGGATACAATACAAGGAAACTTCGAAAGAGTTACTTTAGAAACAGAGTGACAGATGACTATTTCCTTTCCTTTGGCCCCCTTTTTAAAAAGTTTGCCCATCACTGCTCTAGGGAGTGATAAGTTGAAGAAAAGATTTTGATCTATTTTGGCAGAGGAAGTCTTCTCCCCTAGAATTACTTATGCCAGTAAGATGCCAAGTCCAGTCTTTTATTATCCTTCTGCCTGAGATTGCTAAGTATATAACACATAGTCAATTGTACAAAAAATACACAGCTTATCTACTCCCACCCCCAATAAACCTAACACTTTGCAAAGGAGAAATCTAGGAGTGAGGAGACATCTTTTATGTGGGTGACTACAATAAAATGGTAAGCATAATACTTCTTTGATGATCAAAGATGAGTGGCTACTTAATAAACCCAGGGCAGGGAGTTCTACCAAGTAAGAATAATAGATAATCCCTGACTTCTAGGCACCTTCAATCCAGAAAAAATAATATTGATCCAGACAAACACATATAAGGATATGCAAATGTAATGATGACGGTATATCCAGCTGAGAAACAAAACAGCAAAGGCCAGGAGTGAAGAAACAAATCATTATTTACACTCCCCCAGAAATGATCATTTGTGGTCTTTGTGCTGAGTGAATTCTTCCACTCTAGGGGTGAGTCATTCATTGGATGGAAGAAGGTAGGGAGTTTGGTGTTGGGTATGGATTGGAGGTCCTTTGAAGGTAAAAGGGAGTATGCCTCACAGACACAAGAGTGAAGGGTGTTGGGAGAGGAGGGAGTGTGGAGCTGAAAGAGTAGGAGTGGTGAGAAGGATAATAGGATAAATTGGGAGCAAGACTTTCTGCAACATTCATTCCATTTTTTTTTTAATTTTTTTTTTAACCCTTAACTTCTGAGTATTGACTTATAGGTGGAAGAGTGGTAAGGGTAGGCAATGGGGGTCAAGTGACTTGCCCAGGGTCACACAGCTGGGAAGTACATTCATTCCATTTTGAATTAAAACTTTTTTGGATTCACAAAAAAGTTATCTCAATACCAGCTTCCAGGGGTAAGTCCAATAGCTCTGTCTTTTGATGTGACTGCTTAAAATAATACATAAACAAAGATGTGACCTATTCCAAAGATCTTTCACTGGTAATGATGAAGAGTATGACAGCCACCAATTCTGATGTGACCAATCACTGCTTGGAAAGTGGAATAAAGACTACCTAACAGGGGATGAGTAGTAGGGAAGGAAATGTGAGACATCCAACAAGAAGAACAGAGGTGACCTAGGATAAAAGCATGGGAAGGGATAGGAATACTGTGAATGGAGATACCCTCTGTCACCCAGTGACCAGTTGGACCCAGTGTATGTGAGCATGCTGTATGGAAAACCTTAAAGAGGATGTTGAAGATATTATCTTTAAAGTAGTCAAAATGGGATGATCCGTTGCCAGTGTTATGACAGACAAAGCTTCAGCAAAGGCAACTGAGAAACAGCAATCAGACAGGTAGGAGGGAAACTACAATAGTATCTTGAAAAACCAGAAGGAAAAGGGGGAAAAGGTAACAATTTCAAAGGCTGTAGGGAGGTCAAGACGGATGAGTGTTGACAAAAAGACATTGATTTTAGGAAATAAGAGATATTGGTCTCTTGAGAAAGTAGTTTTAGTTGAATGATAAATCAGAAAACCAGATTATATAGTGTTAAGTAGAGAGGGAGAAGAAGATTCCAACCTCACTTCTTTCCATCTTCATATCCAGAAAGATTCTTATCCCACATATATTTTTTTAAATTTCCATTTCTTTTGTACATATTAAAATGTACATTTTACTTAAATTAGGTATTTTTATAGTTGAGGCACTCTTGTTTTTCTAAATCATGTCTTCTTAACCTAGAGTCTGCTGATTTTGTATTTTAAAATATTTTGATAACTGTGTTGTGATATAATTTATTTCCTTTATGATCTCATATCATTTATTTTATTCATTTAGCAATCATTTAGAGGTCTGTGTGGAAAAAAATATTTAGTGGTCCATGAAGATACTCTGCAGATTACCTATTTGATTCTGTGTTACTCTGAGGTACCTATTTGTTACATTTTGCTTCATCTGAACTCCATGGACATAACTTCTGGCTTTTTTTTAGTGCCTGATAATTCAGATCCCACTCTCTGCCACTGGCTTGCCCCATCTCATTGCTATCCAAATCACTGTATTGTGACAAAAAAGAAACAGTATTTTCAATTAAAAAAATTCTTAGTATTGTAATGATACTGTTTGACTTTCACATACCTCTAGGCATACAAACATCCCAGACATCTGTGAGCAATACCAACCCTCTACTGTTGACAGATGCTGTGATAGAATTCTTGAAACTCTTGCTTTAAGAGTGCTTCTTTGAATGATCTCATTCATAATGATGAAGGCCATAAATTCTGAGTTATGTTAGACAATCAAATTTCTGACCCCTCTGTGACTATGGGAACTTAATATTGTTTTAAGGTTGGGCTCTGCAGTTCAAATACAATTAACCCTCAACCTATTTTCTTCTACAAGCTGAAACAAAGCCCAACAACCACTCTATTCATAATGAGGATCAAAACATGTCTAAATAATAATTTTTAAAACCTATTTATTTTCTCATTGGATGCTATTTCAGATATCCCAAAAATTTCACTCAATACTCAATAGTAGGTGTAATATAACATAATTTTTGCAGCATTTATAGTACTGAGGGAAAAAGGGACAGAAATAATGTCACAAAAAATCTGATCTGGTGGCATTATAGTCCAGGTTTTCAGAATCAACAGATGCGACTACTTGGAGTTTTCAGATGCTTATCTCAGTTGTTATCAAGAGCAAAAATTGGGCAATGCACCCCTTCTTTTTACCTATTTGTTAATTACCTCTAATTCCAAAATCAATGTTTAATTGCATTTAGATATAAAATTAAATAAAAATATTGTTTTCGTACAGTTCAAAAATCTTTAAGTCTTATCTGGAATGTTAATATAAATGGTAAACTTTTGCACCTAATTCTTCAGAGCCAGAAGCCAGTGTGGGAACATCAAGGACAAAAATAAATGTGCCTCATATTCAACAATGACTACAAAGTGGCTTTACATGTCCTGAGACTGGCATCTAATGACCTTAGTTTCATGTAATCTTGGCAAGCCTTTGTAATGATAGAGTCACAGATTAACACTCTAAGTAAATTCTTCTCACTCTTGTCCTATGCTCCCTTCTAATTCCAGACTCTACCATCAAAGATCTACTTCAATTCAATTCGCAATCATATACTGGGAACATTTCATAACATTTTGCGTTAGTTCTGAGGGCAGTTTTGAACATATTTCTTCCATAAATGTGTTGTCAGAGTTTTCCAAAATGTAGTGTGAAGTTGGTGGCTTAGGGGATAGAGTCCTAGGCTTGGAGTCAGGAAGATCTGAGTTAAAATCCAAACTCACACAGTTAATGATTGGATAACTCTGGGCAAGCCATTTCCTTTGTTTGCCTCAGTTTCTTCATCTGTAAAATTGAGATAATAATAGTGTCTACTTCCTAGTATTGTTGGGAAGACCAAATGAGATAACTGTAAAGTGCTTAGCATGATGCCTGGTACATAAGATGTTCAATATAAATATGTTTATAATAATAATAATGTTTATTATTATTGTTACTATTGCCTCTGGGAAATGGGGTAGTTTGGAGTGATGACTGTGAATACTATATCTTTTAAAGTTTAATTTCTGGATTTACTTTTTTTTAAAACTGATAACACAGTTCAAACTGAAAGTAAGATAAATGGGGCAGAGTAACTGTGAATTCAGTACTTTTTGAATGAATGAATGAAAAAAAATACTAAATGATTACTATGTACAAAGAACTATGTTAAGCACTGGGAATATGAATAGAAAATCCAAGAAAATCCCTGCTCTCAAGGAACTCTACTTTTCTAATAGGTTAAAGAGGTTTCAGCTACAAATCAGAAGGAAATACCTCATGCTCACATTAAGGTGCATTGACAAAGTTTGTGAGACATGAGACACTGGCACAACGCCGTCCTGAATGGCATGTCCACATCAAAGAAGGCATTGTGCTCTATGAGCAAAGCAGAATAGTAGTAGCTCAAAAGAAATATCTTAGATTTAAAGACATCTGCATTTCAAAAGTTCATAAGAGCTATTTGTACTCAGCTTGTGGTAGGACCTTCTGAGCTTGTACTAGTCTGACCAGCCATAGCTGGACACCCTGCACAGTGACCCCAACATAGTGATTCCATTTTCATGCTCTTTAATTACAAAGAACAGCAACCATTTCCAAAGTACATGGTCATGTATTTTATTTAGTGTAATTTCTACTGTTAAAATCATATTTATTTCCAATGTCAAATTATTTGAAAATTTCTAAGATTTTTGTGGTAATAACTTTCTTTTCCTGGGCTTTAATAACTGTGGTAGCTTAGAAGTTAGGGACAGCAGTCCAATACAACTCTGCTGTGGAATAGTTTCCTTTGTAAAAATCTAATTTACTGTCCTTAATATTATGATAATGTTGAATCAAGATTTTAAATTGTAGCACATCTAAATAAGTTGTTTGTATCCATCTCACAGTACTTATAAGGGTAAGAAAGATTATGGACTGGTTCATTTAAGCAATATAATTTTCATTTTCTCTTTCTTTTTAAACACTTAACTTCTGCCTTAGAATCAATACTTTGTACTGATTCTAAGGCAGAAGAGGTAAGTTCAAGGCAATGTGGGTTAAGTGACTTGCCCAGGGTCACACAGCAAGGAAGTGTCTGAGATCAGCTGTTTCTCTTGATGTTGCATTGCCATTAATAGGTTTTAAAAGCTCCAAATCTTCCCTAATGTCAATTTCAATAACATGCCATCTATGTGCAATCTGGCCCTCCTTTGCACATATAGACCCAAATTATCCCGAATTCTACAGTGATGTCTAGAGTTGAATAACTTATTAAAATTCTGATGGGAAGTAAAAGATTGAGTTGTAGATTTCTTGATTAGCTCAAATTTACTCTATATAATATAGAGTAACTTCAGAGTTATTTCATATCTTCTCTTTCTCCTTTCTCCTCTCTCTTTTCTTCAAGTAAAGTTCTACTACGCATCCATCACAATGGAAAGCACTTTATAATGAATGGAGAGCTGACCCCAAATTGGGATAATTTGAATTAAGAACTTATCTCCAGTACTTTGCTCTCTATGTGACCATGGGAAAGTCAAAATCTTTTAGAATATAAGTCGTGGAGGTACAGATATGCATAGAGCTCACAGGGGCTTTCACTGTACTGATGAAATCAAAGACTCAGTCCCTATCCTTACCCATATCACAGCCCACTGGATAATATTCATCTGCCTGATGGATCCTTGTCCCGACTGTGGAGAGCTCATATCCTCCTGGTTGGCTAATGAGCCAGATACACAGATCTGCCAACCCTGTTGTGCACACTGTATTCAGCATCTGGATTTCTGGTAATGTGCCAATCTCAATCAAGTCGTCTTGTTGTTTTCTAAATGTTTTTAGACACCTAAGGGCACAAAGATTGGGTTAATGTTTATGATAAAGATAAAATGTGGCATAGGCTAAATGTGACTGTAGCTCATGTCAGAGTTGGAAGACACTAGTCAGATTTCTGGAAACATCATATACTCCCTCTGCTCCTTTAATGAAGACACAAAGATTCTAAAACAAGGTAGTCTGGGGATTCCTGACATTTAGTCATCAGAATTAAATGTCTACAACACATTATTAATTTGTATTATGTGACTCACACTGAATAAAAACAAGTTTGTATTTAAGAATCATGTGTTCCCAGTTAACAAATTACCCTTGTAAATCTTGGGGGTGGATTATTTGTTAGTCACACGTTTTAAGTTTGAGAAAGAGGGTAGGTATTCCACTCAATGCCACTTTATAATTTTTCATGCTTAAATTGGTGTATATATTTTTTGTTTCCCTTTTTGTCACTCTCCACACCCGTTTCAATTAATCCAATCTAAATGATTAACTACCTAAAAGATTAATATCATTAAAGGCCCCTAAAGATTCTGGGTTCATGAAGATCCAGGTCCAGTCCCGAGGTCAGTTCCTCTTTGCCCTGTTGCTCCTACCTAGTAATAAATATGAATAAAACTTACCTGTAGTTCATATTTAGGTTTCCTCCCTATCAGGTCTCCACTCCTACAAAGATATGAGATAGATTTTATTTCTTCTGCTACAAAAATATAGACAAGACAAAATATTCTTCAGAATCTATGAAAAATAAACAAAAAATAAAGCTCCATCTTGAGCTTCTAACCTCTTACATCCTTTTGAAATTTTCACAGCTCAATTTAGGAGCTTACAAGCTAGTTCTTCTGAAGTGACTTGATCTAGAGTGAAATTTACTTACTACCCTAATGATTTGACTTCTGCAAGTTTCTGATTCATGTTTGAGTGTGTTGTCTTGTTCCTGATTGGAAGTTTCAGCAGACCAATGCTAGACTCTGCCATTATTATTATCCCATTGGTAGGCTCTGCATCTTCAGAGTGACTGAACTGCATATTTTCCTTTGGTCTGGGTCTTTTGCTCAGGTCACTCCATGTCAGGCTTCTATTCTGGGCTAGGAGGTGAGACCCAAGTCCCTATTCAATTCTGTGACTTTTGTCTGGGTTTCCTGATCAGAATTTGGTCTGGTATGTTTTCTAGATCCTTGAGATGGAACTTGATGAGGTTGTACTTCTTCCTGGTATTCTGCCATCTTGACTCCCCTCAACATACAGATATATGAAGCACTGAAATATGCTATTATACTACTCCACTTATCCCTAGGAAGTAAAGAAGCTTCGTGGCTACCTAAAATTAAACAAAACAGAACAAGGACAAAAAACACTTCCTATTCACCTCCTAGTTGCATTCTCCAGCAATTCACAGAAATTTTATGGAGGGTTGGAAAAATCCATGTATCCATTTCCTGGTGGAGTTGTATTGTCTTCTAGCTATAGAAAAGTCTTCTCCAACTACAGCAATTCTATTGGAGGATCATTGTTGTTGATGTTTAGTATCTCAAATTGAGGAACTCTTGACCTTTTGGGAATTCTAAAACTTGGGAATTCTTTAATTCAGTGTACTCATGAGGTTTAAAATACTTAAATTGCCACCAAGACTTGAAATATCCATTACCAGGATGGTTAGATTCTGACTTTTGCGCAGAAAGACAACTGAAAGATAGAATAAAGTAGCTAAGAACTAGAGGTCCAAAACTTGGCCTCTTAGGCAGGGATAGGCCACTCACAATATACTTCTCCTGGAAATTATAATTTTCATAATTCAAGGAAGTCCATGGAAGAAAAAGTATAGGAAATGAAAAGAAACTAGTTGATTCACATTTCAACTTTTACAGACAAAAGAGAAAGACCACTGTTTCCCAAAGAGGTCATCACCCTTGACTCCATCACCACTCATCTTGTAGATAGTGACTAATCACTGGGGATCAATCAGGAAAGGTTCTGATCTACAAGACATGAAATTGTCAACAAAACATCTCTAGGGGATCCCTAAAACACAGCAGTCAAACCTAATGGAGATCCAAATGAGTTTCCCCAAATTATATTGAACTAGGGCAATAGACTAGTTTAAAAATAATTAGGAATCCCCAGGCAACCAGGAACTTGAGGTGCATGAATTCCCTTAAAAGTCTACTTGAACAAACATGAGGATATTCACCATATTCTGGTCTTAGATGAGAAAAAGAAGGGAGGAATTAAGAAATACTTCTTGTTACTTGCCACATTTCAGTCTGGAAGTCTTTAAGAATGTGGGGAAAATAAAGAAACTTCTCTATTTCATACCTCAGCTTTTATAAACCACTGGACCAGTGACTTTTCCAAGAGAACTTCATCCCCCATGCTTCCTATTTGACAGTCTTTTTGGATGAAGTACTAATTATGAAGGATGAATCAAGAGTTCATTCTCACTTTATGATTGACCTGTCTACCTCCTCTTCAAGTCATATACAGGATCTTGTCCTCAATGAACTTGCTTATGCCACCTCTTCTAAGTTATCCCTAGTAATATGGGACAGTGCCTACTTTTATCTACTTTTCTTTTGAAATGATAATATAGAAACTCTGCAAGAATGCTATTCTTAGGATATTTATGGACTAATCAGCTACTGTATTACTAGGAATCTTGAAGAATTCGTAGCTTTTTATAGCTGAAAAGATTTTGAGATTCATCACAAAGATGAAGAATTGTTTTAAATATAACTTTTCATTTAAAAATTACTATTACAATTATTTAACATATGTTAAAAATAAATGTGACTGTTATTGTATTTCATAGACATTCTGGGAAATTCCTCCTGTATCTCAAGCCCCTTTACAGATAAAGTTGAATCGATCATATAAGAGATTTGATTGAGATAATATAGAAGGCTTTCAGGAAAAACAAGTAATGTTTAGACCATTAAACCCCATGTCATGATTTCTAGATTAAAAAACAACATATATATGTATATGTATATACACATATGTAGAGTTGAACATATACATGTAAACATAAATAGAGATGCATATATATACATATATGCAACTTACATATTGCATATTATTGCAGTGGTTCTAACTTCTTGTTTGATGTCTTATATTACTAGAGGGATGTGACAATCCATCAAAGTCTGTCTTTTCACCTTAACACCTTCTCTTAGGGTATTAGAAGAAAGGAATATTTTATTTTGAAACTTTTGAGCAGGTATTAATTGACAATGTCCATGCCCTTTACATGTGATAGACTTGTTCCTTCTGTGATCTGAGAATACCATGTCATAAATTATATTATTTCCTCAATTGCTAGAAAGATGAGACAGAACAATACTTACTCCTCAGCACCCTGTTTTCTTTCCAAATATGTGGGAAGCAGGAGTAGCTATGTGGCACAGTGAATAGACTTGGAGACAGGAAGATCTGAGTTCAAATACAGCCTCAGACCCTTATTTTCTATGTGACACTGCAAGTTACTTAACTCTGCTTTTCTCTTCTGAAAAATGAACTGGAGAAGAAAATGGCAATCCACTTCAAATAGTTGCCAAGAAAACTCCAAATAGGGTCAGAAAGAGATGGGTAGGCCTGAAACAGTTTGAATAACAGCACATGCAAAGAACTCACAAAAAACTTTATGGAAAGGAACCTCAGAGAATCCTTACCACTTAAACGTAACAGAAGAATAAATCCCAGGACCAAAGTTGGAGATGGACCCCTCTTTAATGGATAACCCTTGGCAAGCCTCCTAAACTTAAATTAATTTATTGCTCTGTCACAACCCAATCCTCTAACTTTTTTAGAAGTACTGAGTCAGTCTAATGATCACAAGCATTTGTTCTGACTTTGTTGTTATAAGTATTCCTATAAACACATGCCTTATGTAATTTGGAACATTGACTCTGGTAGCTGATGACAGATTCTGCCCCTGCTTCATGGAAGCTGCCTATAAACTGGCTTCTGATTTCAGAGGACCTGGATTAATATCCTTCTTCTGACGCCTACTACTTGTATTAGGTACAAATCCCTAAACCATATGGGACTCAGTTATCTCATTTAAAAATAAGACAGTTAAATTAGTTGGTCCTTGAAGTCTCTTCCAACAAGTAAATGGTTTAGTGGACAGAATCCTGGACTTGGAGTCAAGAAGACTTGAATTGAAATCCTGTGTCAGATATTTATAACATGTATGATCCTCACCAACTCACTTAACCTCTGTCTGCCTCAGTTGCTCACCTGTAAGATGAGAAAAATAATTGTACCTACTTTCCAGGATAGTTGTGGAACTCAAATGAGATAATGTAGATAAAGAACTTTGCAAAACTTGAAGTTCTCTATAAATGTTAACTATTATTAATTATCTCAGTTCTAGATTTGTAATTCTAAAATTTGCTTGTCAGCATGTCAGTGTACCTTCTTTGCTATCCCATTTTAAGGAAACTTTCTTTTATCTGTACTCCTCCAAAGGAAAAAAGTTGCATCCCATTCATAGAAAACATCATAGTTTCTTACATAATCTCTTCTGCTGAAGTCCCCCTTCCTATACATTATATTGTTGTTATTTTGGGTCTCATTTGAGAAACTTCTTATGTTCCTACAGCCTTTAGAGGCCTTGTTACCCTGTTATCTATTGGCCTTAAAGAATCCTGGTCACTGAGAAAATTATTAAAAATAAATAATTACATAGAGACTTGACTTGTAATTTCTGAGGAATGTTTGAAGGAAAAATTTGGTGGGAAAACGTCCTTTCCCAATGTAGGACATTATGTTCTTTGCAAATTACAGACCTAGGTTGTTGTCCATAGCTCTGAGAGGGTGAATGATAATTACTTCAGGATCTCAAGAAGCCAGTATGTGTTGAAGGTGAAACTTAAACCCACAGCTTCCTAGATCTATGGCTGATTGTTTTTCTTTTTCACTCCACTTCATTTGAAAAAGTACTTGCCAACCAGAAAATCAAAGTGACTGGACATCACATTTTCTCCCATGCCTTAAATTCTTTCCCTACATTGTTGTTCCTTACTTGATCCAGTGCCTAGCTCAGCAATCACCTCCTCACTAAAGCCTTCCTTAATGTATTCCTCCCCTTCTAGTTAAATGTCAGTTTTTCCTTCTCAGGTTTCTCATAGCACTTTCTTTCAGCCTTACCTAATATGCAGTGTTCTGTGTTTTTTCATCTTCATGTTATCCCCTCCTCCAATTAGATTGTAAGCACTTTTAATTCAGGATCTGCTTTTCCTCTTTTAATCTCCAGTGCCTAGTATAGTGTCTTACACATTCAGGGTACATAATAAATGATTATTGACTTCATTACCAATTATCTCTAGAATCAAGTAAGAACCCTTATTTAACAAATCAGACTTTTCTCAATTTTCTAGTCTTACCACATATTATTTTCTTTCATGCACACATCAGTGTGAACTGAGAAATTTGCTATTCTTTACAAATCATAATTAAATTAATACTTATCTTTCGTGGCAAGATTTTTCCTAAGTTGGGAATGTGATCATCACTACCTCTTAGAATTCTTTGTTTCCCTCAAAATTAAGTTTAAATACTACCTCTGGCATTTAGGCTTTCTTGATCTTCCCAGCTGCTAGTTCCCCCTTAATTATCTTGTATTTATTTTGTATATATTTTGTACATTTTTGCTGATACTGATATGTGTATTGTCTTTCCCCCATAGAATAAAAGCTTCTTGAAGCCAGGGACTGTATCATGTATGGCTATATGAACAGTATATAGCATAGCACCTACTAAAGTACCCACTGATAGATTGTATGAATTGATATTTTAATTAGCATTAATCTAAAAAATATATATGTCATTTCTTTATTCCTTCTCTTTTATATTTAGAGATAGAAATAATGACAATGAAACAAAATAAACAACAAAAAGAGGATATCATAACTCCTTAAAGGATTATAAATTTTATGAATTTATCAGGGTAATTAGGAGTCTTTACTTTCTGGGAAAAGAAAAAAAAATTTTTTTTGCTATCTCATTATGTGTTTCAGGTGATATGAATATTTCAAAGGCTATGCTGATGGAGTGCAAGTTGCTCCAGGCGCTGTCACCCTAGAAAGACTGGGAATACATGCTTGAAGGAATATTGTGTTTACTATTTGAAGATCAACAGAGGATGTTGACCACAATGTCAACCACCAGTTTTGATGTACTTTTTAGCCATGGAAACCCTTGAAACATATCTACCATATGTTTAACAAAGAAAATTATTAATTTGATATATTGGCTAGAAATCTAAAAAGATATCATCCTCCAAATTATTCATCTGTAGCATTTTAATATCAAAACAACATGAATATTAATTTTAATTATAAGTAATGAAGATAGGCAATGTGCATAACTTTTATGTATGATTTTGTCTTCAGTGCCATGCATGCAAATTTCCTTTAGAAATATCAACAAAAGATATCTTTTATAATTCTTATATTGGTCAGTCTAAATAGAGCACTTGAGTAAATCTGCTGTTTCAGTGGAAATCTCCCAAGATGCCTTCTTCAAAGAGAGAATTTCCCTACTCTAATCATGCCAATTTTGTTTGATAGTGTCAGTTCATTTTTTATATATAATCTTGAGATTAAACTCAAATGTTTAAATTTCAGATTTATAAATTTGCAGTTTCTTTCACTCTGTGTAGCACACTCAATTAAGGTCATTTATATCCTTTCACTCTTTTATGTATGAGAAATTCTGAGGTATAGATGTCAGTTTCTTAGAAGAACATTTAAATTTTATCCATTGAATATCATAGCATATTGCCTCCCCACTCCCAAATTCATCTGAAGAGACTATTAACATCAGTCTTAAGTATGGAATATAAATTATCTTTGTAGTTGCTTTTCAAAGAAATATGAGGTCACACTAAAAAAGTCCTTGACCTTTCTATTGCTATAAGCTTAATTCCTAGCATTAATTTTCCTAAAAGTGTGAAAAATGCCATTTTCGAGGAATTAGTTCATGCAGTGTTGAACAATAATCACTGACTTCTCTGTATTGTTACTATGAAGTATATGAGATTTCAGAATTTTATGGGTCACAATAATAGAGCAGTCATTAGCAATACTTAGGCTACTTTCACAAAAGAACAAACGAACCACGATTTTTCAATCAATTCAAAAGCCAGCATCTTAGCAAAAGAACCATTTTTAATTTCAGATCAGCCTTATGTGTTGAAACCATGATGAGCCATAAAATCAGAATAGTTTTCCACCAGATATGTACTGACCATGTATTATAATTATTTTTTGTAGGGCATTTAATCTCCAAACAGAATGTAAACTTCATGAAGAACTATGTCTTCTCCAAACTTTGCCTCTTTCTGAAAATGCTCAATACATGTTTATTGAATTGAAATGAAGAATAATGGAAGATCATCAGATTTGACTCAATGTGTGAATAGAGTTAAATAGAAAGGGAGATTATATTGGATGTCATTTAGTAATTGTTGCAACCTTTTAAATAATTTTATGCTAGTACCTACTACAATAACTTTGTTCACACCAAAGTTTCCTCTTGGTGGTATACATTTGTGAATACTATGGTTTCAGAGGAATGAATCAAAATTGTAGATGGCCCAAAGGGTAGTAGAAGGACATAAAGTGAACATAAACAAGTTGTCACATGTTGCTAATGGTGACTTAATGTAGTGAAAGATATAATTGAAGATATGCATAGTTAAAAGAGTTAGGTTGATCAAATAGCAAAAATAAAAAATTCTAGGTAATCAGATTGCTGCACTGGTATACTTGATATATTCAAAGAAACAGTGGAAGTTACACGGCCCTCGACCTTTCTATATTTTTACCTAAATTGATTGATTTATAGGCTTGCTAATTAATTTCTAAGTTCTATGCCATTATTATTATTATTATTATTATTATTATTAAACTTGGAAAGCTGTATCTGGGGTTCAGGTAGAAAAGGTGCTGATCTGTGTTCAATTTTTCTCCCTTTGTATCGAACCATGTCCAACTCGGTTCCAGGCAGAGTTATTGGGTTTTTATGCAGTATATTAGATTTATTAGATGCAAGAACTTTCTCAAAAATTCTCTGTTCCTCATATGAAATTATCTAATAAACATTTCTTAAGTGCCTACTATGTTCCAGACTCTGCTAAGTGCTGAGAATTCAAAGAGAGACAAAAGGTCTTCTACATTTGTGAGCTTCTACTTGATACTGTGGCTTCTTTTTGAACACATCATAATAGTTCTTTTGGATCAAATTGACATTTTATTTCTTAGATACTTAGGCCTTTGCTTTACTTCTTTTTAAAATTTCTCCTTCATCTGAGAAAGTTCACATTGAAGTTCTGTCTACTTAAAACAATTCTCTAATTGTCTCAAAACACTCAATTCCTTCAGCAAAATTTTGTTTCCTTGACAAGAAACCAGAATTTCTAAATTGTTCATGTCATGATGCTGGTTCCTTTGGAATCAGCTTTTTGTGAAACAAAAGAAAATTCTCTTCTCAAATCCTCTTGACATATACAAGGTCACATTGTAACAGAAAAGAGTTCTGTTCCATTTATTATATATTGACACTAATATTTTTAAATGAAATTACAGTGATGTAACCAATGATGTTAATGTTATTATTTTAAAAGAGTCTTAGATGACTTCCATATCTAGGCTCATCTTTGTTTCTTGAAGCTGATTCACTAGAATTTAGCTTTTCACATACCATGTGGTACAGAAAGGCTATTTATAATGAGATTTTAATATTTTAAAAAATCATCACACCCTTTACTTCAGTTTTGCTCTCACCTGGTTTTCATTGGAATTGATGCTTACACTATCAGAAAAAAATATTGAGCCAGTATGGGATTTAGTGGAATGTTATGTTTTTGGGACTGGGTTTAGAGAAAGGAAACAAAGGATAGGTATGAATGGGCATTTCTTCAGCAGTAGAAATGTTAACATATGGGCAGTCTGGTTTGCAGATGATACAAAACTCTTGGTTATGAAATGCCAAATTTATGGGAATTATTTAAAAAAAGATCCTATAAACTGTTACTTAATAAGTATGCAGAGAAATAAGAACAGATAATTTTCAATAATATACACAGATATTTTGTCTCTGGCTAAATGTACATATTCTTATTGCTAGAGGAAGCATTGCAAAATGAACAATAATAAAATCATGGATTTTCTCTGTCTTTCTCTGACTCTATACATTATATTAGTATGTACAGATATAGATACATGAATGTTCATGTATATTATATTATCAGGTATATGTGTATCTATACATATAAATGTGTACATACACACAATGATACACAATGATACCTATTTGCTCCATTTGCTGTGAAGCTACTTTATCTGAAATCTAACATCAGAAACTACATGAAGAATTCAAAATGGCATTGAATAATTATATTAGACAAAATATGTGGATGGAAAATATTGGACTGGAGGCAACACAAGTTTGAAACCATTGAGGGACTGAGTCAAGATATCTGAAAGAGATGAAGATGCCAAAAATTGTTAGAAAAAATAATATTTTATTGTTATTGAAGAAAGATGATTGGTGAAATATTAACCACTGCTGACCTACATCTTTTCTTCTTCATTTCCACAAAATGTTCATGTGAATAATTGCAAGGCAATTTTCAAAAATAATATTCTATAGCAGATAACAACTTTAAAGTTGAGAAAATGAAAAGTGAAGAGAATTTTAAATTCTGCTATTCGTATTTTTTGACTGTGAAAAAAGCATGTAATGCAGCAAAACAAAATACTACCTTTTGGGTAGTATTTAGCATGTATTTAATGAATATAACAATAACAGTACAGTATGTGGATAGAAAGACAGCTTTGGTTTAAGGAAGACATTAGCATAAGTCCTGACTCTCATATATATTAGAAGTTTGACCATGAATAAAATATTTAGTGTTTTGTTGTCCTCTCAAAATGATAGAAAGGCAATATTTTTGAGTTCTCTATGCTTTATTTGAGTTCTCTATGCTTAAGAAATCATGACTCTACTCCCCCCAAAACTCATTCAAAAGAGTTTGGCCTAACTTTTCAAATGTGAAAATATTTTGATAAAGAATACTTATTGTTGGAGCAGGACAGCAACAGGACAGTTGCTCAGGGGACAGGAAGCCAGGCCTGAAGATGGAAGGTCCTGGGTTCAACTCTGACCTCAGACACTTCCTCCATCCCTCTGTGACTCTAGGTAAGTCTTTTAATACCCATCATCTAGCGCTTAGCATTCTTCTTCCTGGGAACCAATATTTAGTATTGATTCTAAGCCAGAAGGTATGGGTTTTTAATGAAAGAATATCTATTGTCCAAAATGGGAAACAGAATTGGATAGGTTGAACATGAAGTTGGGAGATCGGTACAAGAATGTTGGAAAGGTAATCAAGATAGATAATAATCAAACTTCAGAAATGAAATATAGATCATAAGAGCAAGGAGGATTACCCTTGGGAAAATGACCAGTGCTTTTAGTGATCTTAGTCTTTCCTTGAAATAAAGGTCCATATATCTTAATGCCAATGTTTTCCTTATGATGCAACATGATTATGAGTCATGGAATTCCACATCCTGAAAAGAATTAAAGTTGTGGTTCCTCCAAAAGGCAATAGGGAAATATATGTTAGGAGTAAAATCAGGATAAGAGATATCATTAGAGAGATATACAGTTGGTTAAAGGAAGTCTGGGCAAAAAGTGAGAGCGAAAGAGATCAATTGGTCATCCCCTGTGTTTTATTTGTACACCTTCAATGTTAAATGATCTGGAGGAGACCCCAGCATGTTAAATATACTCTATGTGGAACATTTATGAGTGAACATTAGGAAGAATCATATAAGATGAGAAGTTATTTCTCACATCAACAAAACCATAGATCTATTGAAATATCAAAATATATCTAAGGAATTATGCTGTTCTACATATATAAAAATAAAGTTGATATCAATCCATATTCTTAAGAAGCTTATATTCTACAGAAATGGTTAGGATTGAGATAGTGAGAGAAGATGAGATACATGTAGGGCATGTGTCTGACAATGGCAAGTACAACTCAGGAGAGGACTCCATCTTGAGTTCCAAAGAAAGGAGAATTAAAGTGTAGTTTAAGCTTGACATGTAAAGACTACACTAAATTCATCTGTGGAAGTCTTGGGATACAATCTATGTACAGATAGGTCATTGTAAGCCCTTCTTCATTATTACCATACCTTGACACAGGTTAAAAATGTTAGAGAAATTCTTTAGTTGAATTTAGGGAATCTTATCAATTTTAGTTTAGATTAGAAGTCTAAGAAGGGACCTGTTTCGAAATGAAAATGAGAATAAGGACTATATTCATATAAAAAGGACCTTATTCCTCAAATGACCTGAGGATCAATAAAATGAGAGATAGAGACAGACAGATAGACAGACACAGAGAGCAAGAAGGAGAGAAAGAGTGACAGAGAGGGTCAGAGAGACAGAGACAAAGACAAAGACAGAGAGAGAAAGAGACAGACAGACAGACAGACAGAGACAGAGAGAGAAGAGGAGAGAGGAGAAAGGGAAAGAGAGAGAGAGAGAGAGAGAGAGAGAGAGAGAGAGAGAGAGAGAGAGAGTAGTATCTATCTCTAACTAGTTAGAATGGGTTTTATTTATTTATTTATAGTTTCTAATTTCAATGTACAACATTAACTGTATTAATGTAACTTAAATAGCAAACTTGGTATTTGCTATATTGTAAGGCAGATGTGACAAACTCAGTTGAGCTAGATTTTTAAAAAGTAAGAAATGTTTAGCAAAATAAATAAAAATATAGCACCACATAGATAATGTTAATATGTGGTTTTCTAAATAATAGGGCACTCCACAGGGATCCCATTTTATTTGATATTGACATCCCTGTTGTAGAGTAGCTAGTAGAAGCCAACCCAATCCAAATCAACAAATAGCAAATCATGTTGTTAGGCAATTGGAATACAAAGATGAAAAATGAATGATAGTTCCTGCCCTAAAAAAATTATATTTTGTTTCACGGGGAAATAGACATATAAAAACCAAAAAAATATACACATGATAATTTGAGGCAGTGAAAGAGAATGCTCAAAACTAAGGGGATTGGGCAAGCTTTTGACTGTGAGATGGCAGCTAAACTGAGTTTTGGAGGAAGCCAAGAGGCACAGGGAAGAAGGAAATAATTCCATATGTGAGGGCTACCTTTACTAAACAGAAGAGCAAGTAGACTATTTTGATTGGAATGTGTGATGCATGAAAAGGATTAATTTCTAATCATTCTGGAAAAGAATTCAAAAGCTGGGCTGTTAAGGGTTTTAAATGCAAAGCTGAGTAAGTTTGTATTTTATCCTAGAGGCAATAGGAAGCCATTAAGAGTTTCTCAGCAGGAGAATGACATGGTCAGACTTGTGCTTTGGAGGATATGTAGAAGATGATGTAGAAAGAGTCTGATCTAGAAATAAAGAACTGGGAAATTTAAGCTAGAAAGTTACTCATTTTCATGTGGAATCATAAATTAAGTTATAAAACAGCAGGAGCAGATGTTGTTTTGTATTTACCAATAATGGTATGTCCAAAATCATTTTTCCCCTAAATTTTTGTATTGTCTAATTTCCCTGTCTTCTTCTTTAAATGGGGTAAGTTAAGCAGTTAATAGAGGTTAAGCTACTTGCCTAAGATTATCCACTGAGTCATCGACTGAGCAAGACATAGAATTCACAGCTTAGAGCTTCCAGTCCTCCACCTAGCTCCTGAGGCCTTGCAGCCTCCCCCGAACCAGCTTAAAAATTCGAATCCCTGAACAACTTAAGACATTAGCATTATCATCAATGATTGAAGAAACAGAAACTTCAAGCTATGAACACTATATTTAGATGTTAAAAAAGGCTGAGTTCATGTTCAAGAATAATGCCACACTGGAAATTCATCCTTGGAACTTCACTAAAAATTCTGTAGACATAGAAAGCTACAAATACATATATCCATGAGATAATATACCAATCCACATATCCAAGAAATGAAAAATGAGAGAACATTTCTGTAAAATTCCATCGAGAGATAAATGTACACTGGGGAAATTGACCTTTTTTAATATTAAATCAAAGCATTACCCACTTGCATATGAACTGTACATTAAAGATAAACATGAAGATGAATGGACCAATATAAACTGATTTTAAAAGCAAACAAATATTTTATATAGCTTTCCATTTCCTTGGATTCACTTTTTTATGCTAGGAGTCAATTATTTTGATTCACTCAAGGGTTTGTGGGAAAATAGAGATGACAATTATGATTGAGCACAAATCATGAAACTTTTTAAACATGCAACAAGTTCTCAAGCTTTGACTTTTCTTTGCCCACAAATAAAAGGAACAATGTTACCAGAACTTATTTTTCAGAGCCGAATTATGAGAAGATTTCCTGGATGATACTATATTCTGTTAATAAAATAGATTACATTAGCGGTAGGATTGGAATAAAAGCCAGGAAGACTAAGTTTGAATATTTCCACAGAAAATTCCTAGTTCTTTGTCTCTGTGAAAGTCAATTATTCTGTCTTATCCTCAGTTTGCTCATCTATAAAGTGGGGATAATAATAGCACCTACCTCAAAGAGTTTTAATGAAATGAACAAATGATACTTATAAAGCTATTTGCAAGTATAAAGTACCACATAAATGCTATTGCTGTGATGATCATCATCATTACCACTACTACTACTACTAATAATAATAATAATTACTCATCACTCTTAACCAAGAATATGCCATGACTTTTATCTTTTTGCTCATGAAAATTAAATTTATTTTGACACCTATACCTCCTACCTTGCCACATCCAACATTTCTTGGTCCACTCCATTCCATTGTACTTACTCTCTTCTTTGGAGAGAGGATAGTCTCTTTTACTCAGTGAACATTAAAAATCACTCCCCCTGAGTGAGTGGGTAAGTGGTTTTGTTTTGTTCTGTTTTAAAGATTGAGTTATAGCTTTGCCTTACTCACTGACCACTTAAAATAATTTAAAATAAAATATGTAAAAATATACCTAATGAATTCCGTTTCAAGGAAGGTCTATACATATAAGGAGCTGGGTACCTAACAGACAGGCAATGCCTAGAGTTAATTTCAAAAGAAAAATCTGGAGTAAATGAGAGCATGATAAGTGATCATCCTTCCCAAATGTATTACTATATTATTTCTTTACATTTCTTGTCCTCTTTAACCACACAATATATTAAGGGAAAATTGCACAATACTGGGAAAGGAAACTTATTACAAGGTTTTCCTCAAATGCATGAGCATATGTATATGAAGTACATGAAATCTTTAACAGGAAAGTGATAGAGTTAAAAGAATTGCCCATTGTGCCAGCATAAATGAAAAGAAATTAAGTCAAATGCTTGCTAAAATATTTATGTGTAGTATCTGGATAAGAGAGGTCTTTGCTTGTATATGCATAAATATCTATGCATAAACATATAAGCACACACACAAATATATATATATATATATATTTGTGTGTGTGTGTATCACATGCACATAATTTCTCTCTGTCTCCCACTTTCACTCTCTTGCTCTTAATTAGCCACACAGACCATACTCCTACAAGACTATTTTATCATTAATGGCTAACTCTCCAGAAGAGCGCTACTTATCTTCCCCATCATATTGGTCAATTGTAAAAGAAAAGCAAAGAGCCAGCACAGTCTGAAAAGATTTGTAAAGCTTTGGTAACACATACACTGCAGTCTCTGGTTCTGATCAGGATGAAAAAGGAAATAGTCATGGTATGAGGAAACACCAAATCTCTCCAGTCAGCTTATGTCCTGTGTTTTCAAGTAAATCATTAGTCATTCTATTCACTATAAAAATTGGTCATCTGGGGCTTAGACTGGCCCCTTCTGATAGACTTCAGTGTGCATGTTTTATTTATTTCATTGAGATCCTGTGGGGAAGCAGGTGGTTCAGGCATGTAGCATTAACCTTTAAGCCAAGGTCAAGTGGAAGAAGAGACAATTCCACGTGCTTAAGGTTTCCAGGCACTCTCTCTTTCCTAGTGATCTGTTTTTCTGGTGTTTTTTTTCCTGTGAGCCTACAATATTTAATTTTTAACCTTGTATTTTTTGACTTGGACTTAGTGGCCTGCTGTGTGGCTGAGCTTTATTTGCCATCAACTGTAGGTCTTGCATGTTGTGCTTATTAAATGTGTATTGAATTGAATTAATTCTGATATTTTGTTTTCCTGATACCATTTCTAATTTGCTGCATCTCCAGATTCTTGTGTTTCTGACCTGATAAACCTGACCTCAAGTCCTCATGTTGTGGGGGGCTTGAAGTGAACCCCCTCAGTTCAGGATGGATATACCCTTTGCAAGAATGAAAGACTCCACAACTTAGCTTAGAAATAAAAAGAGAAATTTATTCATTTGGAATTTATGTTGAATTTGGCTGGGAGGATAGCATAGATGGAAAACTGCCTCCTAAAGGGGATCTGTTCTGGGGTTTTTATACTCTTTACAATAGGTGATATGTGACTTGAGAAGGGTATGAATTCAGGCAAAAGTGTGGGAGGATGGGTTGGTCATCTGACCAGAGTCAGAGAGGTGTCTTATGTTCAGAAGACATAGGGTATAGCTTAGGGGTTGGGTAGATGTCCTAGATATCAACCCAATGATAATTTGAGGTATAACCAGAATATGTATATCTAAGTTCATCTCGAAACCTAGAGGAGAATCCAAGGGGGATAATTCTCTTAAGGGTTTTTCTTATCATTAAGTCTTTTAAGTTTAGGATTAACAAGAATGCAAGGAAGCAAAGAAGGAATTTCCTTGCTTACAGTTTGACCTGAAGCACTTCTATAATTTGGGGGTGCAAAGTAAACCTAGAGTTTACTCATTGCCACTTTTTCTTGATTTCTTGGTTTAGTATTCATGTTCTTGGATTGTACTCTTAACCTTAATTAATCTTTTGTAGTTTATTTTCTTGTAAATTTTATTTTTATACTTGAAAATAATAAGAATGCTCTTAAGAAGGGGTTCTTACCTTTTTGGGTCAGGGACCCCTATGGGACCAGGTAAAATGTATGGAGCTCTTTCTGAATGATAGTTTTGCGTTAAAACCATTTGATTGCAAAGGAAACAAATAACATTGAAACCGAGTCAAAATATTTTTAAGGGGGCAGCTGAGTGACTCAGTGGATTGAGAGCCAGTCGTACAGACCCTAGAGATGGGAGGTCCTAGGTTCAAATCTGGCCTCAGATACTTCCTGTCTATGTAACTCTGGGCAAGTCACTTAACTCCCCATTGCCTAGCCCTTACCACTCTTCTGCCTTGGAACCATTACACAGTATTGATTCTAAGATGGAAGGTAAGGGTTTAAAAAAAAGTAAGTTTCTGCCCTCCCCCCACATAACTCTTGTTCTAAAGATACTTACAACCATTGTGGGTATAATTTTGCTTTTCATTTCCTTTAAATACTTGGGTAATCTGGCTCAGATTCAATTGTTGCCCCAGTTATTAGGTAATAGGGTTCTTTGAACAAAATTGTAAAATGTTTATACTTATTGCATTGTGTGGACAAAGATGCAATCTCTGTCTTTAAAACTCTACTTTAGACATATTTTTATAAGATGATAAAAAACACAATCACATTTTACTCTTAATTTATACTAATGACTTCATAATTAAATTATTTGCCTTGAAGATCATGAAAATATCATTATGGCTACCTTCCTTACATCATAAAGACTGAGTAAAGATTCACAAATATGGAATATGGGCAACAAAATTTCTATTCCACTTGGTAGAATGGAAAAAAGTTTCAAAATTAATCAAATTGCTTTGAACAGATATTTTAAATTATATACTATTTACAGGCTACTGTGATATGTCCTGGAGAACAAAGAAAAATTAAACATGTCTCTTGCCCATAAGGAATTAACAGTCTAGTTGGGACATATGACATATAGAAAAATAATATACTTCTTTGGCTGATGAGTGACAGCTCCTTTTCCCCCCTTCTTAACTATAATGAATTTCTCTAAAAACACCTCAGAGTAACTCCTGGCAATGAGAAAGGAAGGAGATAAGCATTTATTATGTACATACGTGTCAGGTTCTATGCTAAATTCTTTACAAATATTATCTCATTGGGTCCTTGCAGCAGATAGAAGTTAAATGCTTTGCCCATAGCTATTATGTGTCAGAGGTCAGATTTGAACTGAAGTCTTCCTGACTCTAGGTCCAGCTCCTCTTCCACTGTACTACCTCTCTGCTTTTCCATATTTAGGTAGGCAGACCCTAAAGACAGCTGAGCCAGTAGTAAGTCAAAGGTTTTTGTTTTTGTTTTTTACTTTTTTATTTATTTTTTATTAATTATTTATATGTTAGATTATTTTTCCATGTTGCATGATTCATGTTCTCTCCCTCCCATCTTCCCCCCCTCCCAGAGCTGACAAGAAATTCCACTGGGTTATTATATGTTTTATTACTCAAAACCTATTTCTGTATTATTCATATTTGTAATAGAGTAACCTTTTAAAAACCACAACCCCAAATCTTATACTCATTAACCAAGTAATAAATCATACGTTTTCCTCTTGTGTTTCTACTCTAATAGTTCTTTCTCTAGATGTATATAGCATTCTTTTAATAAGTTCCATGGGATTGTTCTATTAGTAGCAGAGTCTATTACATTTGATTATACCACAATGTTTCACTTTCTGTGTATAATGTTCTCCTGGTTCTGCTCAATTCACTCTGCATCAGTTCATGGAGGTCTTTCCAGTTCATATAGAAATAAGGCAGTTCATCATTCCTTATAGCACAATAGTATAGCATCATATACAACAATTTGTTCAGCCATTCCCCAATTTAGGGACACCCCATCCCCAGTTTTCCATTTTTTTTTCTTGCCACAACAAAAATTGCAGCTATAAATGTTTTTGTACAAACATTATTTTTTAATCTTTGGAGTACAAACACAGTAGTGGTATAACTAGATCAAAGGGCATGCAATCTTTTAAAGACCTTTGGGAAAAGTTCTAAATTGCCTTCCAGAGTTGTTGGATCAATTCATAACTCCATCAGCAATGCATTAATGTGCCAATTTTTCCAGCATCCCTCCAACATTTATTATTTTCCTTTACTGTCATATTGGCCAGTGTGTTAGGTGTAAGATATATCTTGGAGTTGTTTTGATTTGCATTTCTCTAATTATGAGGGATTTAGAACACTTTTTCATGCAATTATTTATGGTTTTGATTTCTTCATCTAAAAATTGCCTATTCATATCCTTATGTAAAAGATTTTTTTAAGAGTCACTAACTGGCACTTCACTGGTACAGTCTTAGAGAACATAACCTTACCCTACTTCCTAAGTGAGGCATTCAAAATAGGACTTTAGTATGGAACTATCAGTACTCAAAAGGATTTGTGGGGGGCAGCTGGGTAGCTCAGTGGAGTGAGAGTCAGGCCTAGAGACAGGAGGTCCTAGGTTCAAACCCAGCCTCAGCCACTTCCCAGCTGTGTGACCCTGGGCAAGTCACTTGACCCCCATTGCCCACCCTTACCAATCTTCCACCTATGAGACAATACATCGAGGTACAAGGGTTTAAAAAAAAAACACCTTAAAAAAAAAAAAGATTTGTGATCTCATCAGTTCTGGAGTCTTCTCTAGCAATAAAAATCACAGCCCATCCATGCCTGCTCATTCTAGGTTATCCTTATCTTTAACCTCCCAAAAGTTTCCCCAGGTTGGTGGCAGGATGCAGGGGAAGTTCTTCCTGTTCATCAGGGTATAAGAATAGCATCCTGGCTCAGTCTTAGTTCTTTGGAGGTAATAGTATATCAGGACTTGCTTCTGTATAGTAATAGTAGCAAAATGTGTTGAAAAGACGAACCTTTGCTGTTAAAAGAAAGTTGGGGTCAATAAAAGCACATTTTAATTTTCCCCAGAGTGAAGCCTATATACCTATTTCTTTTCAACTCTGGGTCCAGCTTTGTCCATCTGTATGTCAATCCCATATATTACTCCAAGATAAGTCCTTTAGGGTGTCCATTCAAATGTTGGCCAAAGACATTCTTTACTTATCAATAGAGGACAAAGAAAAAAAGATACACATAAGATAAGGGAATAAGAACAGTTCAAAAAAAGCTCAAGAGGAAGAAGGAGGAATTTTTTACTGACCAAAATGATCAGGAGAGGATTTGCAGAAGAAATGAAGTTAGAACTGCCCCTTAGAGCAGGGGTCGGCAACCTTTTTGGCTGTGAGAGCCATAAACGCCACATTTTTTAAAATGTAATTTCATGAGAGCTTTACAGTGCTCACAGTGCCGCTCCTGTAATAGCGCCTGAAAAAAATTGACTTTATGGCTCCTGCAGAAAGAGCCATATGTGGCCCTCAAAAGAGCCAGATATGGCTCTAGAGCCATACATTGCCAACCCCTGTTCTAAGGTTATTAGCTATAGACTAGGTGTTATAAGAATAAAGAGAGTCTAGTAACCAAGGTTATGATAGAGGGGAGAGCGAGAGTCTATGAGGTGAGACTCTCTTCTAGCTCTCCCCTCCCGCCGAATATACACTGGGAGACTTTGAAGGGGAGTCAACCTGAAATTGGGTGACCTAGATGGTAGTCCTGCCCCACAGGAGTTGGGGGCAAGGCTTCCCTATAAGATGAGATATGGGGTACCCCAATTCAATTCTGAACAAGGACAGTCAACTTCACAGCAGGTGGTCTGGCTTCAAGATGGAGGCAGTTAGACCAAGCTGTAGTTCCCCTCCCCCTCGATGTCTCTCAGACACTCTGGAACACTATCTGACTAGTGAATGGCTTTTATTAATCACAATTTAGCGATTGGGGAAAGGGGTGAAGGGCAGAGGGATTTGGGGGTGCCCTCTTCTCTATTTCTATGGGGTCCATCACTCGGGTGGGAACCTTTGGGTTCCCACTCCCAAGCTTCTCACCTTTTTTCTTCTCCTTCTGTTTCTATTTCTATTTCTATTTTATCCTTAGGGTAACCCTAAGAGATGGCTCCCAAAATGGAGTCCAAACACTTAGCTGACTCAATGATTGAAGTCTTGTTGGGTGAGAAGCAATGGAATGCCTTTGACCAGGGAATCGGGGTTTCAATGTCCAAAGAAAGATCCTCAGGAAGCTCTCAGGACTGGATCTGAGCCAGGATGTCCTCCTCCTCCCTCTCTCAGTCCTCAGCTGGAAGTTCTTCCCCTTTTCTTCTCTGGAGAATTACCCAGAATCCTTTGGTCTCAACTATCACCAACTGTCAGCCACTCATCAGTCACTCCTTCTCTGGCTCCTTTTGTCCCATCCCCTTGCACAAATTCCATCCTTACAGTGTCCATCTGCATTGTCCATTTTTATCCAGAGTTTGCTACACCAGTGAAATCAGGACCAGTACAATATCAGTAAACAATAATAACAATAATAATAACACAAAGGCTTCAAAGATTGGGGGAAAAACCTACTTTTACCAAAATATTTAACACAGCTCTTTTTGCTTTGGCAAAGAACTAGAAACTGAAGGGATGTCCATCAGTTGGAAAGTGGTGCGGCTGAACCAGTTATGGTATCTGTATATGCAAAGTATATACAATGTAAATAATAGGTATTCTCAGAGGGAAGTCATGGTTGGGAGATGGGGAATGGGGTAACTGGATAGGACTTTTCAGGAGATGAGATTTGAGAAGCTGGGTCCTGAAGACAAACTGGAAGGAGTTAAGTGGCCATAATTCTTTTATTATTATTATTCCAATTTTACAAAACTAAGTAAAACAAGCATTTCCATATACAAAGAAAAAGAAGATTTTGCATAAATGAAATCACAGATCTTTTATATGTTTCACTTACTTTTCTTCCTATCTACATAATAAATCCTAGCCAAATGTGTCCCAGCCCTTCCTGACCCTTCCAGCATCATAGAAGGTATCATCTGGGAAACTGCCATGTTCATACAAATCAAGTCTTTCATATTTTCACTTTTCATCATAATCTGGAGGTAACATTCCAATGTTTTTTATTTCAGTATGATTTCTATAGCTGTGTATAATGTTTTCTTCCTTCTATTCATGTCTCTGTTTTTATATTATTTTTAAACTCATAACTTAAGCTCAGCCTGCTTAGGTTTTGTGCTCAGAAACAGGCTGATACATTATAATGTATATGTCATATAAATATGGCATTTATATGATATACATGTATTATATATAATACAATATAATCAAATATTTTCCAAAAGACCTAAGTCTAACAGATATGTAGAATGAATTGTTCATCCTTCATTTCAAAGAGGACCAATGGCACAATTTGTTCCAATGGCCACAAAGGCAGTAGGAAGCAGGTGCTGTGGAGAATTTAGAGCTTGGTGAGACATCAAAGATGCCAAGATCATCGACTGCATCCCAGACTATAGCCATGTGTCCTGACCTACAACTGGACTTCAATGACTCTGGAAAAGAGAGTGAGGCTTACAACTTTGTACAACTCTGCCTCACCTGAATCCAATTAAGTTCACTCTAATAATGTCATGTATAGTGTAATGTGTATATTAGCACTTACATTTAGTGAGGAAAAATATTAGCTATGTTATCATCAAATCTATCTAACTTAAGCAACCAACATATTACACAAGAATTCAGAAAAGTAATTGATATTCTACAAAAAATGTCTAAAGATTCAATTCGATTAAAAAAAATTAAATACCTACTATGGGCAAGTTATAGGTATCTTCCCCAATGCAGATTTCCAACTTCAGATTTAAATCATTGAATTCCAAAAAAGGTTCTAAACAAACTGCTTTACATCCAAAAACACACATAATTTGTTTCCTTTTTTTTGAGTGACACTTTTAAGGAAACATGAAAGACCTAATACATTTTAAAAAATAAGCACAAATATTTCAGTGAGTTTGTGATGCTTTTTCCCCTTTGGCCAATTTGCTCTCTTATCATATAAAATAAATCTTCTGACAAAAAGCTTCTCTCTCAGATATCTCCTTTTGGAGGAAGAGGGAGGAATATTTGAAAGCACAAACAAGAGTAGGAAAAAAACCTACCAAATATAACATTTCTCAAGAATTTTATTTTTATATTTTATTACTGTTATACCTATTACTTTAAGAGTTGAAAATATGGGGCTGAATATTTTGGTTTTTTAATTCATATTTAAAAGAAACCAAAGTATTCTTTTGAAAGAGTGAGGATGTCTGTTTTTATCTTTAAGGATTCTGTCAAAGGAATCATCCACAACTTAATGATTAACTAATTCACACTTTTTTTCTTCAGAAAACATTCATTCAATTTGTCCCAGATCTATGTGTGAAAGAGCAAATCATTTGTTTGACCTGTGTGTTTAAAATATATCATTTAATCTGAGGTGGCTGATTCATGTGTGGTTCTTTCAATGATATACAGTATAGCTTATTAACTATTCTGGAATGTATGCAACATATTCACTATATGTGTTAACACTATGTGGGTGGATCTATTCTAGAGAAATAATAGCTGGAGAAATGTCGCTAATTAGATGTGTCACTGTGAACAGAATGCTGGACCTAGAGTGAGAAAGACTTGGGTTCAAATTCTACCTCTGCCACATTAATCGTATGATCAAAAGCAATTCCCTTCACTTTCTTAAAGATCAGTTTGTTTCTATGTAAACGGGGATAGTCATCCTTAGCATATTTACATTATGGGCCTTTTTTTTTTTTGGAGAGTGAAAGAGGGAGGAGATAAGAATGTATTAAATGCCCACTATGTGTCAGGCTCTGAAAGGCTGATGCTCCTCCATTTTATAATTGAAAAATCTGAGACAAACAGATGCTAAGTGACTGACTCAAGGTCACACAGGCAGGATTTGAGTTTAGGTATTTCTCATTCCAAACCCAGTCCCCTCTATCCACTGTGCTACCAGCTATCTCTAAGGAGGTATTACTTGCAGGAGAATGTACATAAAGCACTCTGAAAATCTTACAGTATTATTTTAGTATACAATGTTATTATTTCCATTGTCTGTTCCGAAATATTTTACTTCAGTAAGAGGAGAAATTAACATTTGTGTTATAATTATCCAATATGCCTCATTCACGACACACACAAGGAATGACTCAAAATTACATGGAATTCAATGTATACTTATTAAATGATTATTACATTTAATACACTGCTCAAAGCCCTGGTTTGGGAGAAGAATTTTTGTAAAGGAACAAAGACAAAAACTTCTCCTTTCAAAGAATTTATTTCAGCCTCAGCTTCCTCATCTGGAAAATGACAATAACAATCATACTTTTCTCACAGGGCTCTTTGTGAGGATCAAATGAGAAAATATTTGGTGCCCAAGATTCAGGATCTCTGATGAATATGCCTTAGACTTCAGATGTATTTATATCCCTTTCTATGTGGGCTTGCTCCTGCCTCTGGCTCCCTGAGGCTTTGCATTTCAGTTGTTATAATATCTGTTTTAACAGTTGCTAAAGAAACTTATTTTTTCAATAATAAAAAAATCTTAATAATCTCCATACCACAAGGGGTCCTTGCTGGTCAGAACCTCTGATGAAGACCTAAACAAGAGTTCTCCAGGATAGGCGGTCATGGATGGGTTGTTCTATTTATGACTGGAGGGGCCAACTGAGGAAATCACAAATCAGTTTGGATATTTGAGAAAATCCCAGAACAAAGACATTCTACTGTTTTCTGTTATGCTCCAAGTGAAGCTGATCTCTTGAGGACCCAGTATTCTATTGCCGGCAGCTGCCAGGAGAATAGACTTTTGCTGTTTGAATGCATGTGGGCTACATTTCTACCCAGAGACCACGGCACTGTTCACTGGGTGACTGCATAGCTCTTAAAACACCAAAATTGGCTCCTCTCTTCCATATTCTGGCCATGTTACACTTCAGGGATGTGAGGACAGTTTATTTGGTCCTTAAAGAAGGGTAGTATTCAAGGCATAAACCTTGCACAGATGGATAGTCAAGGGTTTTGCCATAACCTTTCATTCCTGTCCATCATGTGGGAGAGATGTGTTGGCTTGTTATGTCCTAAAGGGCTAAAATGAGTGTATACTCAAGTGAAAAGTATTAAATAAAGGCGCATATGTTCCACAGTAGTGTGTGTATGGAGAGAGACAGAGACAGGGACAGAGAAACAGAGAATGAGACAGAGAGATAGAGTCAGAGACAGAGAGAGACAGAGGCAGAGACAGAGACAGGGACACAGGCAGAGAGACCAAGTGAGGCAGAGAGAGACAGAGAGAAAGAAGAG
>NC_058132.1:515965504-515969297 GCF_016433145.1 Gracilinanus agilis
AGAGAGAGAGAGAGAGAGAGAGAGAGAGAGAGAGAGAGAGAGAGAGAGAGAAACAGAGACAGAGAGATACAGACAGAGGGAGGCAGAGGCAGAAGACAGAAAAAGAGAGACTGAGATGGATAAACAAAGAGGTGCAGAAGAGGGAGCCGCCTATTTTCAAAATAAAGGTATCATAGAGGTTATAACAAATACTTTAATGATTTCATGTGAGTGGTTCTTCTCTTCATCAATGCAGATAGGGACTCCCCTTTGCCTTAGTACATGGTTTTCATGAGTTATTATGGCTGACAAATCATCTGACATGTTACTTTCTGGCAATGAGTGGTCCTCAGAGATAAAGAGCCCATCACTTAATGTGAACTTAGGTTACAATAATACACAAGTTGTGATATGTCACAGATCAAATCATGTTACTGTAAACAGCTACACAGAGAAAATTCTGATATGATATTTTACAAACCCATTTTTTGGGGACTAAAAACACTGGATATATAAGACAGATCTGGTCTACTTGCATTAATAAAAATAAATGGCTCTATTGGTGGAAATATGTTATCAGTGCTACGTGTGGGATTGGGTGTCGGGAAAGCATATAAAGGCTAAAAAAGGAGGAATTTTCTAAGGGCTAAGTTGTATAACATGGAATTTATAACAGCAATATCAAGTTCTTGGTTCTCTACAGGACATGGTGTTAAAATCTTTAACAATTTGTGCCATTTTAAGAATCCCCAAATTTAACTTTTGCAAATAAGTGTTGCCTCTGGGCTGTTTTCACTACTGTCCTTTGCTATGACTACATAGGTACAACATACTATTAAGACCTTAGGAGAAAATATATATACTCTCTGAGCTACCTAAAAATCAGAACAAAAAGATGATAATTATAATGCCAAGTTTGGATTCAAACACCAGATATGAGAAGATATGTTCCCCTGCTTCTTTGCTGAATATGGATCATTCTTTGCATATAATATTCCTTTTGTCTATGCTGGTTAATTTTGCGGATCTATTATCCATATTGTAATAATCTTTTAAATTTCTTTTATAAAGAAAATCTTATGGAGGTAGTGAAGAAAGGTATACCATGGAAAATATAAGGTTTATTTATTTTGAAATCACATTCATAAAAATAAATTTTAAAAGGTACTTATAATTTTTTTGGAAAAGAAGCAGTGTAGATCTAGAAATAGAATCACCTTTACAAAATGAGGGAAAGACTGAATGATGTCTAAGGTTTCTTATGTCTTCTACTTCAAGAAAATACTTTAATAATCCAAGACCCAAATGATGCTTCAACCCAGAGCTATGATTAAGGGTCAGGAAAAAGGTTGGATTTTAGATTTAGAACCTGAAAAGATGTCAAAGGTCACCTAGTTCAACCTTTTCTTATTGCAAATGAGGAAACTGAAATGCAAAGAAAGGGAAGTGATGTGTCTAAGGTCACACTGGTGGCAGGCTATGAATCAAGGTTTCATTATTGTTCTTTCCATTTAATCACAGTAGTCATTGTATTGTTTTTCAGGCTCTAGTTATTTCATTTTATATCAGTTCATATATGTCTTCTCATTTTTCTCTGAACTCATCATATTCATAATTCATCATTTCATTACATTCATATCCTATAATTTTTTAAGCAATTTCCCAATTGTCCAATTGATGGACATCTACTTTCCTTGCCCCCTCAGTAATTTTTAACAAAAAAAGTGCCACTCCAAATATTTAAGTGTATGTGGGATCTTCATATTTGTCATTTATGTCCTGGGGATATTTACTTAACTTTGGAATCTCTGGGTCAAAGGTTGTGAACATTTTTATCACTCTCTTCACATAATTCAAAATTGCTTTCTAGAATACTTCTAAGGATTTACAACTCTACTAAGAATATATTAGCATAAATGTATCTTTTGTTTATGCAAGAAACTTCTATAGTTTCTGTGGCACAAAAGTACTTATTCTGTGATATAAATCCAATTTTATGGATTGTGGTGAATACTGAATGCTTCTAGGGGACAGTAACACAGAGACACACAGAGACACACACACATAAATGGTTCTATAATTTTAAACCTTGCCTAAGGGATAGGAATACACCATCCCCTCTCTCCCTATGTCAATTAAATTTTGATTGTAGGTACAAGGAAATGATTAGTCTGTAGCATGGGGAACTATCTGGGGTGGGCCACAGAAATTGGAGGACTCTGAAGAAACAAGGCTCATGGTGTCCAGGGGAATAAAGAGAAGGCAGAGAAGGGTATAGAAAGCAGAGCTCAGAAGACATACCTTGGCTTTGTCTCAGTTTTCCTAGAGTGTGCTTTATAGTTAACACACAGCGTAAGGCGAGTCATATTCCTTACTAAGGCGTTGGAAAAACTATCCCCATTGGTGAGAAAACAGTTTTATTCCCGTGCCTTTAGGATCTTGTATTTTTCCCTATAGAAATCAAACAAAAGAATTAATGAGTGTCAACATGGATTCCCAGGAACTGGACTTAGATCCCCACTTTCTTGTTTTATAGAAACATATGAACAGATGTGAGAGGCTAATGACTTTTGGTCCCAGTAGCTTTTAGGCAGATTAAAGATTGTGAGCCATGCCAAAGACTTTATGCTGTATCTCATTACCCATATCCCAAGCCATGTAGTCCCTTAGTGTTGTTATTACAACAGTCTGTATTGCAAATTTTTCTCTGTATACATCTGTCTGGTTTTCTAGTAGATGTCACCAAGTACTAATGCCAGCCCCTTGAACATTTTTATCCTCTCTCTCGACATGAGACTGTGGCTGACTATGCAGGCAGTTATCTTGGCAGCCTCATAGCAACTTCAGGGTCTGCCACTTAATTAACTGTTGATGGGCCATCTGGGCTGTTCAGCATTTTTGCATGCCGCCGCTTTCACTCACCTTGAAATCTGGAATTTAGACACATTTGTCTATTTATGAACAAAGCCCCTGTGTAACCAGAGAGGTTTCCCCACAAGCCATTATGAAGTTGTAGGGAAAAAGCTGCTACTTTTGATTAGCTTTAATTTAGAAAGAGGAGAGCCCAAATTGAGAAGGTTAGCATAAATTTTCGTTTCTCTTGGTTGTCACGTGGCTTTTTATCCAAATTCGGAGGTCCGATGTGGCATTTGGCTTCCTCCGAATCAGACTGCTCTGGGTTCCAACTTCCTTATGTAAATTCTATTCAATTACAAGTGAATAAATTAGGGCATGGGGGCATGATGGCAAAATGTTAGCTACAGTTCTGATAAGAAGCAGAGTGTTTATGTAAAAATATCAATACCTCACATATAATTTCCCTACACTGCTTCCATTTGCACACCAAGAACTCTGAACCAGGAGCTGTATGGGTAGACTGCCTGCTGTTGGCATCACTGCTTTGAGAATATATGTAATACATTTCCTTATGAATAAGTCTTCAGTCTGTTAGCCCAAGGTGACAGTAATTGAGAACAAACTGTCCAAAATGGGCACATATATAACAAGTTGCAGGGGGAAAAAGAAATGAAGTTTAATATACCACATGATTTCCTAAGAGACATTTGTGGAAATGGTTATTTGTATAAGGAATCTTACAATTGCCAATGGAAAGATATAAATTATCTCCTTTCCTTGGTGAAAGTCTTTGGATATGTTGCTTCATTTGTAGTATGTAATTTTTTTTGGAACTACTGGTTTCAAGGTAATCAATATTCGTTCCTTCCTTCCTTCTTCTTCTTCTTCTTCTTCTTCTTCTTCTTCTTCTTCTTCTTCTTCTTCTTCTTCTTCTTCTTCTTCTTCTTCTTCTTCTTCT
>NC_058132.1:515969341-515970961 GCF_016433145.1 Gracilinanus agilis
TCTTTCTTTCTTTCTTTCTTTCTTTCTTTCTTTCTTTCTTTCTTTCTTTCTTTCTTTCTTTCTTTCTTTCTTTCTTTCTTTCTTTCTTTCTTTCTTTCGCAACCCTTACTTTCTGTCTTAGAATTAATACTATGTATCGGTTCCAAGGCAGAAGAGTGGAAAGGTCTAGGCAATAGGGGTTGTAATAGGCACAGGCTTTAAAAGTATAAAAGCAGATTTTTGCAAGCATATTAGGGAAAGCCTATTACAGGGTTAAGTGACTTGCCCAGGGTCACACAGTTAGGAAGTATCTGAGACCTGGCTCTCAATCTACTGAGCCACTCAGCTGCCGCTCCCCCATCTCTCCCCCCCCCGTAATTAATCTTTCTTTAAAAATTAGACCATAGCAATGATTGGAGCAAAACTATATGAATGTAATGCATTGGGGGACAAATACCACCACTCTTAAGAGTTTGGAATATCTGGGTTAAATGTAACTTGCCTCTGACACATTCTGACTCTGGACAAGACACTTAAACTTTCAGTGCCTCGGGATAACTCCTTAAGATTATTAATTATAGAGAACATGTTGATATAGACTGGTAAAGGGAGTTTCCTCACGGAGTTTACCAGTACAAAGAAATAACAGGTCCAGTTTTATTCCATTTAGCAATACTTGAAACTTATGTCTCAAATCTAAATATCTACATAATGAAATACAAAAACACATCTGAAGAATGATTGTGATCAAGTCTTTTGTTTTGTTTTTTTTAATGATGGCTAAAAAAAGTGCTCAAATTCATCAACTGTACAAAATAAGTGTTCAGTATCCTATGTTATTTACTTTGTTTTTCACTTATTTTATACTTTTGGAAAGAGACAATGAGGTTTGGTTTTTTTTGCCCTCTTGGTTTCATATGATATACCATTACAGTATTTAATTGAGCAAAACATTACGAACATACTTAACTGTGGAAAATAACATTCTCATTATATCTCTTTCCATATTATGTAAGACTTGAAAGATGAAATTTGTCTTTTAGATGGTATATCCTGATCGGTTGTCTTTCCAAGCTGCCTCTGCTCAGGACAGGAACTCAAGCTGAGTGACTAGAAAAATGCCCCAGGTAGTGACATGCTAGGGGGCAGAGCTTGCAGGCAGATCAGTTCCTTTGCTTTACCTACTCTAGGCTAAAATTCCTACAATCCAGTAGCCTCCAGCTCTTCTTTAAGAAGCTCCATCCTACCACATAGCCTGGGGACTGCCATCTCAATCAATCTAATTTAGGAGAACAGTTAAGGTTTGATTCTAATGATTAGGTCAACCACCTCTTTCCTCTCTATTTATAGCAAATGCTTTCTCATTTATAAAATGTATGAAACAATAATCAAACCACCTGCCTCAGGTGGTTGGGAGAAAAACATTTTGCAAACTATAAAGTACTCTGTGAATTTAATGTCATATTTTCATCTGGCCCTCAAGTTACAAAGAAGTTCTAGGCAGTATTGTGTAAAATAGACATACATTGTATATGTGTCTAGCAAATGTCTACTATTTCCTTCCTTCCTTCCTTCCTTCCTTCCTTCCTTCCTTCCTTCCTTCCTTCCTTCCTTCCTTCCTTCCTTCCTTCCTTCCTCCCT
>NC_058132.1:515971023-515980830 GCF_016433145.1 Gracilinanus agilis
CTTCCTTTTCTTCCTTCCTTCCTTCCTTCTCTTCCTTCCTTCCTTCCTTCCTTCCTTCTCTCTCTCTGTCTCTCTGTCTGTCTGTCTCTCTCTCTTTCCTTCTTTTAAAACTAGATCTATGATTTAATCTATGTTGAGGGGGCTTTACATGAAGGACTTCCTCTAACAATACTTATTGTCATCTTCTCTGGAATTCATAATTTTAGAGTTTTACCAAGGGAACTGAGAGTTTAAGTAACTTATTTCGAATCACACAACACTATATGGTAGAGACAAACCTTGAATCCTGTTTTTATTGACTCCATATATTTGAATGATCAAAGGAGGTGCAGTCAAATTATGACCTAGATGTATATACTGTCTCAAACACAAAGCAGTTGTGTGACCCTGAGTAAATTTCTTCATCTATAAAATGGTGATACTACTAGCACCTACTTCACAGGGTTGGGAAGATGAAATCAGGTAACACATATAATGTACTTTGCAAACTTTAAAGCACAATATAAATAAAAAGTTATCTTCATTTTCATCATCCTTATCATTGTTGCTATTATTTTTATGAGGACTTAAGGAAGAGTATTAAGTGAAATTTACTTCATCCTATCTAGATCCTAGCTGCTGTTATCTATCAAAGTCTTTCTTCCTCAATGTTTATTTTTGGATTTACATTTTTTCTCCACCAAATTCCACCCCCCCCCCTTTTCTATGCCTGGACTATCAATTCCTCAACATTCTCCTCCTCTTCCATGACTCTTATCTTTAGACTACCTCAACTAGTCAAAAAAAGTAGACATACTTTATGCTCAGCCCTTTCTTCTGCACCACCTAAACTCAATTGAATTTGCCCCAGTTGCTCAAATTTCAAATTAGGTCTCTCTCTGTCTGCTTTGTTAATGAGAGGCAACAAGTCTACCCCAACTGATAAACTCACAGGCTCTCATCTTTCTCCTACCAACAAGTAAGAGTCGAAAATAATTTTGGCAACACGTTTTTTTAAAAGGATTTCAACTCGTGATTTTGTTCCAGGTTAATACTGATCAATTCTCAAATGTCCATTCACCTCAGAGCAATTTAGTTTTTTCCACACAATCTATCATTTACATGCGGTATTTTTCTTTGAATGATGCTAAGTCTGTTGTTCTGCCAACCTGAGTATCATCTGTCTATAAATGAGGGTAATTAGTGATGGATATCAAGTAAAATCAGAATGCAACTGAGAGGAATGATGTGTGATAAAGAGATGATACAAGAATACAAGATAAAGCTCTTTTCTTTGAAGGAGATTTAGTGTTTCTGAAGCTATCAGCATAGCCATGGAATCATCTTTGCCCTTTTGGCTCCCTCAGAGAACAGATTTATGACAGGACCAAAGCAGTATAAACAGTAACATGCTTCAACTTTGACCTGAAAGATCTGGTGTTTTTTCTAGACTTCCCTAAGTAATTAGCCAATCAGTGCTAATTGTGGTAGGAGTTTTTGATCAACATTATTAAAGGGCATATTGCTTAATTTGGTGCTTTGGAGGGTTCTCCAGCTAAACTCCTTGTGACCACCCTACAATTATGTACTTGCATATGCCCACATCCTCATGTTTTGTTTTGCCAGTTGTCATTTTGTACAAATATTTTTCAAAGTTTTGCCCAGAGCTATCAAATTTTGAAGTCAGTAAGCATCTTCTCAGAAATCTTCCAGAAACTCTGAATTGTGTATTTCAGGCAATACTTAGAATATTGTATCCCTCATATTATCATGGCAACTATGGAGAAATGTTGGAATGGCTAAGAAACATTTACTTACTGTAAAAATGTAAATAGTTTTAAAAACGCAAGAACTTCATGCTGGATTGCCAAACAGTAGACTTTTTTTTTTTTTTTAATTTTTGTAGGTTTATTTTTTTTCAAGTGTATGTGCCTTAGCCAGCAGTTTTCTAGAAAAGGAAAAACAGAATTATGGGAAACTGTAAAAAGGCATAGTAGTTCTTTTAGGTTTGATTTAGCTCTAGAGTTAAAATCAAGCCAAGCCCTAAACTTTGCGGGTCTGTAAATAAGAAATGTTAATCTTGCGAAACTGACTGTCTGAGAATAGAATACGCCCTTCCTCTTTTAAGGCATCTTTCTATTTTAAAGATCTTGGGCTGGAGAAGAGTTGTTTTTCCCAACCCAGATGGGGATGCCTCATCTCTTTATTAACCCAGTGGCTGCATCTGCGTCTAGTTGATAATTCATCGGCTTGCTATACAATCTCATGAAATGTCATGCCCATCTGGTGCATGTGGGAGAAACTCCCAGAAAGTGGTTACAAAGGCATCTTGAGCTCATGTCAAAAGGCATCCTGGGATAGATTTGACTCTGTGGCTCACTGTATGATGAAGTAAAGGCACTTTTAGTTTGCCTTATGAAGTTTATATTCTTTCAAAAAATTACTAATTTGCAATATACAATGTCATATTATTGTGATTGTTCTATTTTCTCAATAAAAATAAAGTATTCTGTCCTACTATTCATTGTCCTGGGGGTAAGATAGCCAATTTAATTTCTAGGTGAATAATAAGTCAGTGTGCTTGCAGACTAACGTAATAGAAAGAGCATGGATTTGAAGTCATAAAACTTAGAATCAAATCCTGGCTCAATTATGAAGTCACTAATCTTGGGTATGTCATATTTCCCCTTCTTGCTATTTATTGTTAATTGTAAATCAGTCTACAAATCTATATCTATCTCTATTAATACCTTTATGTGCAAACATACATATTCATATGTGCTTTTTTTAGATTGTTTCTTCCTTTTCTTGTCCTAGATAGAAATATAGCTGCTATTCTTGGACCAATTCCAATACAGATTATGATAGAAACTTTTATCTGCTCCATTTTTTCTAACCTGGGCCAGTTAAATACTTCTTTAAGTAGTCTGGTGGCTCTCTGTACTCAGACCTTCACCATATTTGTGCCAGAATCAGTTGTATGTCCCTACCACAGCCTAGAACTCCTGCTTTTAATTGATCTATTAGACTCAGCTTTCCCATCATAATGAATGAAAGGCTTGTCTGGTCATACTGAGCTCAGATATTAAAAAGGGAAAAAACTTAGAGATCTTAAAAATGCTCAGTTTTATTAATAATTAAAGAGATGCAAGTTAAAACAACTCTGAGATACTACTTTATAGCTATCAAATTGGTAAAATAATAAAAAGCTGTGTAATTCAAGGCTGCCTAAATAGTGGAAAAATAGGAATTCCTTTGATTGCTGGTATAATTGAAATTGTAGATTTTTTTAATACTGTCAGTACATAGTAACTTTTATATAATAATCATACTCTTTGACCCATTAAATCCTTCATTGGACAAATATCATAAAATTATTATAAAAATTTTAAATCTAAGTTTGTCATATTAGAGTAAAATATAATGGAAGCAACTAAAATACCACATAAAAGGGAAATGAGTAGTAGTATGGTGCAAAGAAAAGACACTGAAGTTTTTTTGCTACTATTCTATTTAAGATACTTGTATCTATGTTCATTAAGGAGTTTGGTCTGTACTTTAGCTTTGAGGACAATAATTCAGCATTTGACAAAAACTGCTGGGAAAATTGAAAAAGAATATGGGAGAGATTAGGTTTAGATCAACATCTCACACCCTACACCAAGATAAATTCAAAATGGGTAAATGACAAATATAAAGAGTGAAATCATAAATAAATTAGGTGAACATAGATTAGTATATCTGTCAGATCTGTGGGAAAGTAAGGAATTTAAGAGCAAGCTAGAGATTGAGAATATTGCAAAATATAAAATGAATGACTTTGATTATATCAAATGAAAAAGGTTTGTATAAACATTGTACACAGAGACTGATACACTATGGCACCATTGAATGTAATAGACTTTTCTACTAACAGCAATGCAATGACCCAGAACAAGCTAGAGGAATTTAGGAGAAAGAACACTATCCACATCCAGAGAAAGAACTGTGGAAACGAGACTGCATTACAAAAATATGTGATCAGTCACATAGTATAATAGGTATATGATTGAGTTCTGATGTTAAAGAATTTCCCTACTTCCAATATGAATAACATGGAAACAGGTTTTGAACAATGATACATGTATAACCCAGTGGAATTGCTTGTCGGCTTTGAGAAAGGGGAGGAAAAAGGGAGAGGGAGGGGATCATGACTCATGTAACTATGAAAAATATTCTAAATAAAAAGAAAAAATTAAAAAAAAGGAAAAATAATATTGGATTGGGAGTCAAAGAACTTGAGTTCAAATCCAACCTCTGACATTTACCAGATAGTTAATTTTTGGCAACTTTTATAGCCTGTCTTAGATTCATTTGTAAAATTAGTCCAGTCCTAAATTTGTGGTTAAATAAACTCTGGAACATAAATGTGTTGGAATAGCATAATGTAATTTGGACTACCAAGTATGAAAAAATATCAAGAAATTTAGAAAGCCCTTTATGAAATAATAAAAATTTTAAAAAGTAGAAGCAGTAAACCAATCAATGTATGTTCTAACAAGATTTATGTAAGAGGAAAAATGAAGGAGAATGGATCTAGATTTCTGACTTCACTTAGAGGAAGTGACTAATTTTTTCCATATATTATACATTAAAATATTTTATTTAAAATTATGGAAAAATCACAACAAAATTTGAAAGTGATATTAATATTTAATATATTTGTGATAATTTTATTTTTAAAAGAATAAAGATAAAAGCTTTTTTAAGATCTCATTTAAAAAAATGAAATTATTAATTTAGTTGATCAAGTTGTCAATACAGCTTATTTTATTTTTAGGAATACCTTTGACAGTATAATTTATTATATTTTGTTTTTAATGTTTGCTTATTTTTTACCCCCAACATGGCCATTTCAAAATATATCCCAAATGGAACACTCATTTGAAACAAAAAGTGGCAGTTTCTGCACTCATTCCATACTACCTCTCTATGGAGGAAAGGGGGCATTTTTACCATTAGACATATGAATTCTAATGGTCATAGCATAGATCAGTTTTATTTTCCTTGTGTATTACTGGCCTTATATAATATGTTGTTCTGCATTAATTACTTTGCTCTGCAATAGTTCATGTAATTTTCCCCAAGTTTTCCAAATTCCTCCAGGTCATTATTTCCTAAGGCATAATAATATACCATTTCCCCCCATACTTCAACTTCTTCATTTTTTTCTCCATTTAATAAGAAATTTGCTATATCAAGAAAGGGTTTCTAGGAATATTTTAATAAAAGGAAGCTTTCCTGCTATCTTTAACCTCTTTAGTGTATATGCTTAGAAGCAGTATTGCTGGGTTAAACGATATGGGAATTTTTTTTTAACTTTGATAGCACAGTTCTAAATAATTTTCCACAATGCTTAGACTAGCTCAAAACTAAATCATAAGTGTGCAAATATGCCAGTCTGTTCAAACACTTGACTGTGTTTTTTATCTTTTCTGCCAATTTTCTGGGTGAGTGGTAAAACCTTAGAGTTGTTTTAATATTCATTTATCATATACTTTTGCAACTTAACTATTAAGAAATGTCTCATTGGTTGTATATTTATATTAATCCTTTATTACATAAATTATGAATTATATGAGGAATTTATATGCCATATCAAGTATATATTAATTGCATAGAAAGACATATTATAAATTTAAATTTTATTTACATAAATATATTTTATATCTGATATCTATTTTCATTTATCATAACATTAGTGATTTGGAATATATATTGATTACATTTCTTCTGAAGACTATTCCTATTCTTTGTATATGTAACTATTTAGGAATAGCTTTTGCTCTCATATATTTGTCTCAATTCTCTTTACGTTTTGGATATTTGACTTTGATCAGGGATATTTGATTAAATGTTTTTTGCCTCAATTGGCAGCTGCTTTATTTTGGTTTTGTTATTGCAAGAACATTCTTAAAAGTTGAGATGGTCTATTTATAGGTTTAATCATAATCATGATCACTTATTTAATTACAAATTCTCCCCCATCCATAGTTCTGACAATTTCCTATTTAGATTCTTTTATTTTTATGGTGTGACTTTTTACATTTTGGACACATGTGCATTTGGTCAATCACGTAAGAGAATGGTTGCCAAAATCCGTGTTGTAGGTCTAAAAAGACATTACAAAAGCATTAAGCAATCTAATTAATGTTAAAAAAAAGTGAGCCTTTTAAATTCTGATTATTTAAAGGAAGGCCATATGGCTTGTGGCTTAGCTCAAAATACTGAAAGTTGCTAAAGGTTTTCAGTTGAAAACTAGATCACTCCTTCTTGAGTATGTTGTATACAGTATTGTTGGTCAGATATGGTTTGGATTAGATGGCCTCAATTTTTTTTTCAATTCTGAGATTCCTTTACATCACAAAATAGTGGAAACCCCCCCCCCCCACTAAATCTGGAGTCAAGAGGACTGGTTTTGAGTATGATCTCTGAGACTTACTAGGGAATATGATCCATGGACTAAATACTTACTTTCTGAGTTTTACTTTCTACATTTGTAAAATGTGGTTAATAATGTTTGTTCTACCTACAAGAATTATTGTGAATAACATGACAAACCCTAAAATGTCATCTATAGTTGTCATTATAGCTCCAAATGTATATTATAATATCAACCCATTTAATGTTTTGTGGTACATAGTACAGAGTACAAGTTTTATATAAATTTTTGTCATTTGATTGATTTCATTCCACAGAAATTTCTACCAACCATATGAAAATACACATTCAGAAAAACTTTATTACACGAAGATGTAGGAATTGCTTTTCTACTTCCTTACAATGCTTTTATACTTCTATAAATTTTTATATATTCATAAAATCCAGGAAGTTAGCAAAAGGTGAAATATTTGTTTAGGCCAGTCTGTAATTTATTAGCCTAGTCACAGGAATTTTTGAAATAGATATATTCAATCACTTGGTGATGACTTTTAAAAATTATATTTATAAATAGATGAATAAACAGTATAATTTTATTTTTCCATAGCTAGTCTAAATGTACTTCTCATCTTCTTTTAAAATTAAAATATATGTTAAGAATGATGATTTATGTCAGTTGTGAATATAGATGCTAATCCAGGTTTATTCTCTCATCTCAGATTATTATATAACTATATTAGTATTAGTGCTAATAGCAAATCCCACATGTTTTTGAATTAGCACGCTCTGAAATTGTAATTATCTAAAATATGGTCATTTATACCATTCTAGTGGAAATAGATATTGTGGATTCAAATAAAACAACTATTTAAGGACATAAATTCATATAAATTTGGACAAAGTTGTAATTGCTTCCTAGCTGGCCTCTATGTGCCTAATCTGTTGTTCCTTTAACCTTTTCTACATACAGATGACAGACAAAATTTCAAGAAACACCATTTCATTCACCTATAGTGGCTCCCTGCTGTCTTCCTCAACAGATCAAAGTTATTTGACTTTTTCCTTGTTTCAATTTAATAAATTCCTTTTGTAGTTCTTTCATAATTATTTGTTATTTTAGTAGTTTATTTCTTATCTTTTAAAAATAATTGATGATTTGGGAAAATATTGAGAGAATTTGGTCCTTTGCTAAGACAAAGCTGTATTTGGGATTTGAACATGGGCTCCAATATTAGATCTGCCACAGTGATTATGTGATGCTAACCTCTATAAATCTGATTTCCTTTTCTTTTTAGATTTCACTTTTCTGTTTTTAATTAATTAATTTTAATAAAATAATTAATAAACACAAACTTTCCAACAAAAAAAACTAAAAATCAAGATTGTCTAAGAATTTGGAAATCTTTGAGTGACTTAAAAATGATAAATCTCAGTTTCTTAATTTGTAATCTCATGGTAATAATATTTGTACTGCACATTTCAAAGAATTCTTATATAAAATGAGAGAATATAATCATAAGTATATATGTATATAAGCATATGTCACAAAGTTGTCGGCAGGTGTAAAGTTTTAAGGTTTGGAACTTAAATATATATGTGTGTATGTGTGTGTATATGCATATATATTTGTGTTTATATACATATTCATAAAATTATAAAATATTACTTGAAGACTATTAGGGGTAGAATAGATTTGGATTTGATAAATTAGTGACAGGAGTGAATCCTGACAGACTGTCAGACTGCCCAGACTGCCTAGTTTGGAACTTTGAATCAAGTTCCTGATGGAATTCTTTGGTGCTGATAGGAGTTGGAGTTTTCCAACTGTCACTCTGTCTCTGGGGCTAAGCATGGTCCTGGAGGCTGCTTTCCTGACTCTCTCTGGCTATTCCCTTTGAAAATGTTGGGAATATCGGATTTACAGTTTAGGAAGAGAGAAGTGACAGTTTGGCAGTGGCTGGAGTAAAGAAGACTGACAAGAAAGAAGCAAGAAGATCTTTTGTCTTTATCTCTGTAAGACAGCAGAGTGGAGACAGGGCTTTGGCCTTGCAGGACAGGAAGCCATTTCTGGTTGACCAGGTTCAACTTTGACTAGGCTGACAGTACAGCAGGGACTGAAGAACTTTTGGAGACAATGTTTTTAAGGAAAAAAAATATACATATCTCTATCTATCTATCTATCTATCTATCTATCTATCTATATATCTATATCTATATCTATATACATATATATATATATATATATATATATATATATAAAAGTTTATAAAGATATTAGAAATAGGTTATTTAGTTAGTATTTTGGGAACTAGATAGAATAAGGAGAGTGAGAGCAGGTCTGGTTTTTTACCAGACTGAAGCAGACCCCATGAGGGACTTTGAGTTGGGTGTGGTTGAGTTAGTCCCCTTCTTTTAGACTTAGGGAACCTATTATCTCTGAACCCTATCAAATATCCTTTAATTCCTTTTACCTTTAAATATTAAATAGAGGTTTTGAATTTGTACATCTGTTTCCCACACCCTTACTCTCAGCCAGTTTTCACGAGACCCTAAAAACTGCTCATCTCACAAGACTCAATTTCAACAGACAACCAGCTGGACCTTTTACCAACAACAACTAAGAAACTTTTAGAAACAGTTTCCAAAATTATCATAACACTGTAAACCAAAATTTTCGAGGTATGGACCCAAAAGGTTATTTAGCTGACCTTACTAGAATGTGGTGTAAAGGAAACACAGAGAATTTTGAGTTCTTAGATGTAGGTTCAATTCCTATTGTTCTAGAAATAAGGGGACTTAAACCCCTATGATTTATCCTATCAGACAGACATACCCTTGTCAGAGATAATTCTTATAATTGTGGGGGAATACTTGATAGTGCAACTGGAAGAGAGCTAGTGTGAACAGCACAGAATATAGTAGGTATTTAATGTTTATTGATGATTAATTAATGGATCCTTGGGATAATTGAATAATAATGTAAACCCAAGGGCAAAGGGCAAAAGGTCAGGAACAGTGTAGTGACTTTTCTTAAATAATCAAAATTGTTCTAAAGAACAGTTGGACCAATACAGTTCCACCAATAGTTTATTTGTTTTATCTAATTCTCCATAGCCACTTATAATCATTGTCATTTTTTCTTAAATTCATTTTCACAAATTATGATAAATTAAAATAGCTTTCATGTTTATGAGGTGAAACATCAAAGTTGTTTTAATTTATCATAATTAATTTGTCATTAGTTATTTGGGACATCCTATAGTTCTTGTTAGTTTACAGTTCTAAAAACTTCGCATTGGCGTTAAAGGAGGGATGAAACGGAATGGGAAAAGACCTGAGGCAGATTGACCCACCAATAAGTTGTTGCAATAACCTAATTGAGAGCTGATGGTGACAGTGTCAGAGGTG